>NW_007733955.1:38662-50703 GCF_000696425.1 Galeopterus variegatus
GTGGGATCCGAACCCTCGGGCAGGAGCGCGGCCGCGCTTCCCAAGCGGCGCACTATCCAGTGCGCCACCGGGCCAGCCCGAAACTCAAGTATTTATGAATATAAAATAAGATAACTGTAGGGAAAAATATGAGAAATGATATCATTTTGACCATAAAGAGATGGATACTGAAAAAAAAAAGTCATAATCTTACCAAATGTGGCAGTCCTGAACTCGTGCTGAAAATCACATCTATATTTCAACTACAGCATAGTCTTAAAAGCAATTTGTAGAAGGTACAGTTTCTAAACAGAATTGAAAGTATAAGCTATACACACAAGTCATTTTGGGGGGATAATCATTAGAATTACTGGCTCATATTAGACCCGATTCTTCTAGCTATCAATCTCCTATTATAATCAATGGAAGCATCAAAGAAGAAAATAGGTTCAATTAACTGGAAATCAGAATCTTTGAAAAGCAGCTAACGGATTTCCTCTCTGAATGGTAAACACAGCTTAAATGTGACTTTAAGTGGTAAAGTGTAAATACCAACGAATGAAGAGGAATGTTTTAAAACATGAAAAGAAAGTTAAAGTGAATCCAGAACCAAGAGATGAATAGTGGATGAGCATGAATAGAAAATGTCAGACTTTTAAACTAAAAACGTATATAATTTGTCTCTCTACCTATGGGTGGGCTACATCACATTGAAAGTTTCACAACCCTCAAACGCTTTTATGTTTTCATGGCTTCCAATCTCATAACAACTGGTGACCAACTAAGTTGGATACTTAGCCCTAGAGAAAGAAGTATTTGTTAACAAGCCAGCAGCAAGTCGCCCAAGAGCAAAGGAGCAGGGCTGTCATCACAAACAGGGTTTGTTAACACCCACAATACATGCTAACCAGACTAATTAATGCTTAAAATATATGTAAATATTCAAATGAATAACAACAGAATCCATCCTTTTTATTTGAATACAAACAATTACATATTATTATTAATTAAACTTGTAAGGTACAGCCAGCATTCACTGCCCAGTTTACATTATTAGACTAATCATTAGACAAGTCAAGGGCTCTAACTCAAGTCTTTACTTTCTAGTCATTTAAGCCAGAAGTCCATCCTCCTACTACTTGACTGCCTGATGCTTTCTGACCATAATGCCGAGGTCTTCTTGGATATCACCTAGTCCTAAGCATTTCCAAGCAGCCATCTCAGTCTTTTCTATTCTTTCACTGTCTACAGCTGTGTAATTCCCCCAACTCACGATGGCATGATCACTAAGACCAGTGATGGGCTGCCTAAAGTTTAACAACTCACTCTTGGGGACGGTTTATAAAGTTGCTGATCTCTATGATGTCATCTGGCTGGTTTCCAGCTACCAACATGATGTCACCTGGCTCACTAAACTGCTGGAAGTTTAACGATCTTCGCTTACCAGCCCATGTGAACTGGATCAGCCATTCCACCCATAAAGGGCAAAATTACACATTCCCCCATTTCTCCAGCAGAAATGATTGAGGAACTGAAGAACTCCAGAAACTTAGAACTGGAAGGTCTTTGAAGGTCACCTTTCCACCTCTCTTATATCAAAGGTGAAGAAACTGCTATCCAGAAGTTAATCGTCACTATTCCTTATGCTGTATTTTTACAACTGCTGTCTTTGTGTCAGTGTGGCTTAACAGACCAGAGTGTGCACAAATGTTCTTTCTTAACAGCCCTGGATTCAAAATCAGCCTTTGATTTGCAGCTCCTGCCACTATTTGTTGAGCTTTTGCTGTTTATCACTTAAAATAACAAAATTATAAAATCTTTAGGTTTGCTGCAACTACAGAGGGTTATCTTTGTACGATGGAATCCTTTCTATACTCTCTCAGGCATATGGTCATCCATCTCTTATTTAAAGTACTGTACTTCTTTGTTACTGGTCAGCACTAGCTATGAAAAAGTTCTTTTGAAATACAAGACAGGTAGTAATAACCCAACTTTACAAATGAGATAGCAGAGGAGAATTCAATAAGCCTAGGTCCAAAAGAAAGCTAGTAATATAACTGGAATTAGAACCCTGAATATAAATCTAAGCCAATAATCTTTTTTCTATACCATGTAATACCTAACTTGTTCCAGCATATGATTTGGAGGGGGTAAGGCAGGAATTGTGCTATGTGGATTGAGTCTACAAAATTGATAACTTTTTGCAAGTACAAGCCAGTTTTACATCCACACATATTTTTTTTTTTTTTTGGTTAACTATAATACGCCAAAAACTTAACTAGGTGCCACGCAGTTTGCAAAGAAAGATAAAAGGCTCTTCCTTTAAAGAATTTGCTATCTAACTGGAAAAATGAATATATATGAAAAGATAACTGGTGACAAAAGACTATAAATAATAAATGCCTATGAATAAGTCAGATACAAATGTTACTAGAGGTCAAAGGAAAAAAATGATCTTGAGCTTGGGTGGATAACAAAAGATCCCAGAAGATTTGGAATTAGAACCTTTACAATCTGACCTTGACCTAATTTTCCAGAATGATTTTCTACTTTCCTATACGTAAATAGCTTAAAATAAAGTTATTATCACATTGAAGAACCTGGCATTTGCCTCTCTCTGGGTATACTTACTCTGTTTCTAAATCTAGAAATACATTCCAGACTCCTCTCCACTGTAACTATCCTAACAATTTTCAAAGCTCGAGTTTAATTGTATCTCCTTATGTTTACTGACCTTATTTAGCGATACCAGGGGAAGTCACCTCCAAACCTCTGAAATGCTGTGGCATTCCTTCATAACCTTTTTAGATAATTTTCTTTTAAATAAAACATCAGAATTTGCATATGCAAATATGTACTTTTCTTCAAAGTAAAACTTAAGGAGTGTCTACATATTTGTTGCAATGAGGTTACCTTTGCTTAAAACTTTTTTTTTTTTTTTCAATTCTACTTTGGAATTGTCCTCAGAGCAAGTTTTAAATTTTTTAAAAATTATCTTATTACCTTACTGTCGATTGTCACTTGATTGTTGATTGTTGATTAAGATCAGTTATTATTTATAGTCTTATCATTGCTTTAGGACTACTGTTGAAATAGTCTTCCTGGATTCAACTTTATAATTTCAACTATTAAGTGTGACAGAGAATCTGTGACTTATAGGATATGCAGATTATTTATAGTCTTATCATTGCTTTAGGACTACTGTTGAAATAGTCTTCCTGGATTCAACTATATAATTTCAACTATTAAGTGTGACAGAGAATCTGTGACTTATAGGATATGCAGTTTTTCTAAGGTAAAAATTTGAGTAGTATATGACGTAAGGTTGCTGCGTAGAAGCAGATTACTAATGAGTAAACTTATCTAACTGCATCTATATCTCAATATATTAATTATCCAGCACCTATATCTCAGTGCAGACTTTTTTGTTCTTTACTGATCACCCTATGTACCTAAACTCCTATGAAGTTATTCTTTTTAGAGAATTCTGAAAATAAAGCCAATTCTTTGTGATAATTTAACCAAAATATAAAACTTTGGACTTTTTTTAAAAAGCGAAATCCTGAAGTTAATGTGAATGAAATCAATGATGTGAATGAGTTGTACTATATATTTTGTATAGAAACAAAAGAGATTTGTGAAATCGTTACAGTGAATGCTCCAGCCAGAACAACAAAGACACAACACGTGATAACTAAAACTTGAAAGTTGAGACCATGAGCCATCTTACTTTAACAGAGTATTATGCAACAGAAAATTCTAATATCAGTTATCTAAATTAATTTAGATTCATATTTGCATATTCATTGAAGGCAGAAAGGAGTCATTTCTTGTATTTTATGAAGAAAGTTGCATATCTAGTTCAGTTATTCTCAACCCTTTTGGAGTTAAGAAAAGTTTGGAGAATTGATGAAAGAGTACTCATATGAGAAAAAATAATTCAATATAAAACAAAGAGCTATAGGCAATTTTTAGTATATTTTATTTTCTATATTTAGCTTACATACATAGTATGATTCTATTAAATTTGACCATTACCTACATAGTTACAACTGGGTAACCCATTATTTCCTTCTCTTTCAAATGCATGAGAATATTCATAACTATAAGATTAAGTCAGACAGAGCTTATAAGACATGATTAGCAGCATGCTATTGTATATTAAGTGATCTTCACCATTGTTTTATCTACTTGACATACAGTGACAACACATCAAAATTATTAAGATTAATGGCCTAATGATTAATGCTAGAGTGCACATTTGTAATCAACCTATGAAGAAGATTGCAGCAAAGCATGTGGAAAAATATCTTGAACATAAATTCACTAGTGTAGCACTGATACTATTAAGGATATCTATCTAGTGCCAAGTTAATGTACAAATGAGATCATGTTTGTGGAAGTGGTGTACACTGTAATTTGCTATATAAGGGATTCTTGGCATTGCTTTCTCACCAGTTTAGGAGATTGTATTGAATTGCATAAGTGACAAATGAAATGCAAAAAAAAAGGTAAAATAAATTCTTTTTTTTTGTCCTTTTTGAGACCAGCCGCACCGCGCTCAGCCAGTGAGCGCTGTGAGTGCACCAGTCATCCCTATATAGGATCAGAACTCACGGCGGGAGCGCTGCTGCGCTCCCAGCGCTGCACTCTCCAGAGTGCGCCAGGGGCTCAGCCCAAAATAAATTCTTTAAATAGGAATGGAACAGGTTCATTTAGGGGCTAACCTCAGCAATGTCACTCTAATATACAAAGGGAAATGTGATCTGGTTACAAGCCATGATTTTAGACAGTAAGCTATAGGTCCTGATCAGTAGACAGCTTTCCCATTGCAATTGTCGGGTAAAGATGTCACCAGATGCAGTGGATTGAATTATGTCCCCTGAAAACTCTTTGAAAATTGAATTGTGTCCCCAAGTTTCATTTATTAGAAGCTTAATCCCCTCTGTAACTGTTGAGGGTGGGAAATCCTATTATGGTAATTGAAAGGTGGTGCCTTGAAGAGGTGATTAGATTATAGGACCATGCTATAATGAATGGATTAAAAATGGTGGTCATGGGTGTGGTTTGGAGGGCTTTAAAAGGAGAGTGCATGAGGAAGTTGGCCCCTTGCTCTCTCTCTGCTCCACCATTTTGCACAAGGTGATACCTGCCATCCCTGTCCCCACCACCAAGACCTTCACCAGCTGTGTTCCCCAGACTGTGTACTGTGTTCCTCAGAAACTGTAAGCAATAAATTTTATTTTCTTATAAATCACCCAGTTCCAAACATTTTTTTTATAAGCAACAGAAATGGACTAATCTACCACAGAATGAACATGTGGCACTTGTTCAGTTGTTCAGCGTTTTTAGAAAGTCCTTTCATTGGCTGATTCATAGAAATTCTTCAGAGATAAAATGGCTAAGTTTCTTAATTCACAGTAATGTGCTTTAATCAACTGATCAAAGTATTAGCAATCGTGCCCCTTCGTCACCTGAAATAGCTAGTTATAGCACCACAGACCATCCAGGTCAAACAGCCATAATTTGGGTTAAAATAAATTGATGGAAACCACTATTGAAACATGGAGACCAGGAAAGAGATTTACATTTCTCTCAAAATACTTTGGAAAGAATAATTGAAATTCACTAGAGAAGATTTTATCACTAGCAGATCAAAGTATAAACGTGTCTTTGCACTTTATATGTTGCACTGGCTTGAGAATGGAATGAGCTTCCCTCTGAAAAAAACACAAGGTAAAGATGAAATCGCCTTTCCTATAACTGCTGTCCTAAATCTCATAATCTGCAAGGAGAGCCTGGCAGCATTCTTTTATCATTTTCAATCTACATAGAATAGACATTTTAACTTGGTATTAGGGTGAATATGTTTTTAAAAAGGAAATTAGAAGTGGTTAAATCTGTATTTATATTCTTATGTAAGTACACTCTGAAAGACTTGTGCCTAGATAAGCCTCTCAACCCTTTCTTTTATTTGAAACAGGAAATCATTTGAGGTTTATCCCTGTAGGTTTGAGGATAACTTTTGCCTTGAAGAACTCATCTTAACTCACGGATCTTTTTGAAGACAGTTATTCAGTTACTGCTGCTGATCGAATACAAAAGAAAAATAAGAACTTTGAGTTCCAGGCTTTCTATATCAAAATAAGAAATAATTCACTGTCAAAAATAGTACCGGTATATTCTTGATTAGCATTCTCTACTATTCTTATTTCAGCAGTTGGAGGCAAATTTTCCAGTGTTGTAAATCAAAGTGCCCTCTGATTAACCCACAGAGTGGCCACTGTGCAGTGACTGATGGTAATTTCAGTTTCTCATCCTGGAAGCAGGGTCAAGATGAAGGGCTGAGGCCAGAGCGAAGCGTAAACCTCTCATCTGAGTTCCAGTTCCGTAGTTTCAAATGCCCACTGACTCTTCATTCCCTTGAATATCCCACTATCAACACCATGTCTTTATTTCCAAAAGAAAGTCCAGCTGCTCCCCGACCCCTTAATCCATTGTTCTTACCAATTTTAGTTCATAATCAACTCCACCTTTTTTCTCCAATATTTGGCTTGAAGTATTAGGTTTATCTTTCATCTCTCTTACTATCCTTCTCTAACTAGGCACAAATCCTGTCAATTCTTCTTTTGAAATATTTCTAATATTTGACTCTTTCTCCATTGTTTATTACAATGATTACAGTCTTTACTTCACTGACAATCCTAACAGCCAGTGGGCTCCCTGACTATGGTTTCTCTCTTCTGCAATCCAACCAATAAAATGTTTTCATCTCCTATTGTTCAAACAGTAGAATTACAGCTCATTGTAACCACTAATTCTGCTTCATACAAACCATGAGTTTAGCTGAGTCTTAAACAACAAATTTGTTTTCTCCAAGCATGTACTTCTGAGGCAATAGGTATAAGTGGGGGTGTTTCTCCCCTTTCAGAACAACTTTATCACCGAGGTCAAAAATCTAGGAGTAGTCCTGAACTCTTCCTTCTGACTCCTCTCCCCCTCGATGCCAAACCCTTTCCCTAAATGTCTCTCAAATTAACCAATCCTTTCTAAATCCTTTCAACTACTGTAGATCAAACTTTCCTCCTTTTCTTTTTGAACAACTGCTGTAGACTTCAGTCTTCTCCCCCAACTTTTGCCTCACTTCCAACCTCTTCCAATCCATCCTCTACATTGCTATTAGAGTTATTGTTCTCTTAAATATACATTTGATTATACAGTTGCCCTATTTAAGTTCCTTTAATAGCTCACCATTGACTACATCAGTTGCTCAAAACACGGCTGAAGATCATCTGAGTCGGATGAATTTGACATGCTTGTTTAAAATAGATTCCCAGATCCCACTCCCAACTACTAAATGCAAATTTCTGAGAGTAAACCCTGAAATAATAATTTTAACATTATTCTCACTTGCATTAGGTTACTGTCTAATCACATACTACCATAGTCTTGTTCTTATCTACTTTCTAACTTTATATCCTCCAGTGTCTTCAACCTATATCCATAATGCAGCTCTTAAGAATTTCTCATGTCCCTGGGTTTTCTTTTTTTTTTTTTTTTTCCTTTTTCCTTTTTTTTGTCTTTTTTCGTGCCTGGCAATGGATCGCAACCCTCAGTGTTGCGCCCGTACCAGACCGGGACCGGCTACAGGATCGCAACCCTCGGTGTTGCTCCCGCACCTCGCTCAGCCAGTGAGCGGCTGGTCTGTATGTGGGATCCGAACCCTCGGCGGGAGCGCCACTGCACTTCCCAAGCGGCGCAATGTAGCAGTGCGCCACCGGGCCGGCCCTACATCTGGGTTTTCAAGCATAATATTTCTTCATCTCACTTACCCTTTGCCACGACGTCTGCATAATAATTACCAGTCATTCCTCAAGATCCAGCAGAAGCAACATCTTACCCAGGAAGCTTTTACTTCCATCACTCCCCAGTTTGATTTGATAACTCCATTTTTACTTTTCCTACAGTCTCTATAAAACCACTTGGCCAGTATTTGCTTCTGTGCTTGTTTCTTTTAGGTAACCATGAGCTTCTTAAGAATTGCTAGTACATCTTACTCAACTTTGTATTTTTAGTACTTACCGCATTTTGTCTTTTTTCATGTCCGGCAACAGATCGCAACCCTCAGTGTTGCGCCCGTACCAGACCGGGACCGGCTACAGGATCGCAACCCTCGGTGTTGCTCCCGCACCTCACTCAGCCAGTGAGCGGCCAGTCTGTATGTGGGATCCGAACCCTCGGCGGGAGCGCCACTGTGCTTCCCAAGCGGCGCACTGTAGCAGTGCGCCACCGGGCCGGCCCTACATCTGGGTTTTCAAGCATAATATTTCTTCATCTCACTTACCCTTTGCCACGACGTCTGCATAATAATTACCAGTCATTCCTCAAGATCCAGCAGAAGCAACATCTTACCCAGGAAGCTTTTACTTCCATCACTCCCCAGTTTGATTTGATAACTCCATTTTTACTTTTCCTACAGTCTCTATAAAACTACTTGGCCAGTATTTGCTTCTGTGCTTGTTTCTTTTAGGTAACCATGAGCTTCTTAAGAATTGCTAGTACATCTTACTCAAGTTTGTATTTTTAGTACTTACCGCAGGGCTCAACAGACATTTGTTAAAGGGATGAACTGAGTATATGAATGGGTGAGTGGGGAGGAATGGAAGATGAGAGTNTGGTCTGTATGTGGGATCCGAACCCTCGGCGGGAGCGCCACTGCACTTCCCAAGCGGCGCAATGTAGCAGTGCGCCACCGGGCCGGCCCTACATCTGGGTTTTCAAGCATAATATTTCTTCATCTCACTTACCCTTTGCCACCACGTCTGCATAATAATTACCAGTCATTCCTCAAGATCCAGCAGAAGCAACATCTTACCCAGGAAGCTTTTACTTCCATCACTCCCCAGTTTGATTTGATAACTCCATTTTTACTTTTCCTACAGTCTCTATAAAACCACTTGGCCAGTATTTGCTTCTGTGCTTGTTTCTTTTAGGTAACCATGAGCTTCTTAAGAATTGCTAGTACATCTTACTCAACTTTGTATTTTTAGTACTTACCGCAGGGCTCAACAGACATTTGTTAAAGGGATGAACTGAGTATATGAATGGGTGAGTGGGGAGGAATGGAAGATGAGAGTCAGCAAAGGGTCCAACAGTGCTGGAAGCGTGCCTTACCAAAGTAGCCACTGCAGACTTTGTTTTATGGTACTTAAATTAAACAGTAAATACCCACTTAATTTAGGACCATAAAACCCACAATTCTCTTCTGGTTCTCTCCAGGTTCTTTTTTCCCATCTGCCAGTCTGGCATAATTACAATTCCCACCTCAAGGTAGTGAAAGTGAATTGGGTCATAAATACTGATAAATTAGTCAATGTTCATAAAGTGCTCTCATGATGAAAAGCACTCCATCACCTCTAAGCATTTTTATTTGTTAGAAAATAGATACATTATCGATATCTAGACCACACCTGTGATTTATGCCCTAAATACAATTAAGCTTTTACTCTATTTAGTTCTGCAATCTGGTTATGCCTTTCATTTTGGTACGTAGAGTCTTATATCACTGCCATTGCAGTAAGACAGATGATGAAATTAGATGCCGTACACAGAACTTAAAACAATGGTGTGGACTTCAAAATTTAGAGCTGTTGGCATAGCTAGGCTCTGTTTCTGACTGTCTGGTTTAAGTTTTACCCTCAACTGTGAAAGACCTAGGGCTAGTTGGGCTAAGCTAGAGTTTTGTTGGTGGCTAGATCAAGAAGTGTGTGACCTTGAGATCAATATACCTCAGGACATATCCAAACCCAAGGGGCTTGGCAAAGCCAAAATATCATGCCAAGAAACAAATATGAGATTACAGAAGGTCCCCTATTTGAAAAGGAGCAGTCGCCCGTTCCAAAGAAGACCACATACAAGGGATCTATAAAAATATAAAGCTAGATATGTAAATATATGACAGAGAGAGAAAGCTGTCTAAAGCTGCTAGTTTTTTTCTTGGTATGTACAGTCCAATATTCTATGCGTTTGGCAATAAAATATAATTTCTCTCAAGAAATTGAGGCAGTAGTAGATGATCCCACTTGACAAATCTTTGTTGCTGTCCTGCCTTTCATTTTTTTTGTGTTATTTTAGATTCATTCAATTTAAAGGTCTTGGGAAATAAAATAATAGCTCATTTGATATTCACAGCTATTATTATGTTCATTTTACAGATGAGGAAACTGAGTCTTTGAGAGATTTTTAAACATCTATGTCTAAATGCAGGCAGCTAGTCAGTAGCAGAGCTGGGACTCAAAACCATGAGAGGCTTAAATCAATGTTCCTGTTCCTAACTACTATGTAATACTTCCTTCACAATAAGACAGAAATAAAAGCCAGACCTACTAATTGTCNACTACTATGTAATACTTCCTTCACAATAAGACAGAAATAAAAGCCAGACCTACTAATTGTCAAGGACCAAGATGGAGGGAAACAGGGATTCTCCATAGAACTTACGAAAATCCTTCAGAGTGTTTCTACCCCAGTTTTCTTGAACTCACTTTTGATTTCTAGAATAAGGAGACTTCAATAGACGAGATTACAAAGATGGACTCTACAGTAGTGGTCTAGCATTGGTCAAGCAGCTCTCACAGCTAGCAAAGGCCATAATACAGCCACCTTTCATGAGCACCAGCAGAAGCAGTGTTGTCTTTAGAGGGGGGACTTTGATGGCAGCACAAGAATTGCTTCAAAGCTATCACTCTTGGCTCTAAGATAAGATAGGAGGAGAGGGGGAAATGTCCGATGCTATGGCAAAGTACAAGAGAACTTTTTCACAAAACACCCATCAGCGACTCCTGGAGAAANAGCACCAGCAGAAGCAGTGTTGTCTTTAGAGGGGGGACTTTGATGGCAGCACAAGAATTGCTTCAACGCTATCACTCTTGGCTCTAAGATAAGATAGGAGGAGAGGGGGAAATGTCCGATGCTATGGCAAAGTACAAGAGAACTTTTTCACAAAACACCCATCAGCGACTCCTGGAGAAACCCCAACATTATTTGAGAAGAATGTCTTTGGAGATTGATATTCTCATAAAATCAATGATGTCTGAGCTAGAAAAAACATCGTAACAGCTGTTTGATGACTGTATTTTACTACAACTATTCTAGTTTTTATTATGTTTAAGGTTCCTTCAAGATCTAATTTTGTATGGTTTTATATATAATATTTTTTATTATTAGAGCCTTCCACTCAAAATAATCATATTAAGTTAGGACAACAAGTAATGAAAGGCAGATAGAGCAATGTTGGTCGGCAAAAAGTTCAAAGGATAATAAATGAACCACCACATTTGAATTTTCTTTAAGCACTGATGCTAAAAAATAAAATGAAAACATGAATTACCTATAGGATAGGTTTTGTTTTGTTCTGTTTTGTTTTTTTAACACTCAAAGACTAGGAAACTTTAGAATGATCTGTTGCTCCCTATGCATAAGTTGTGGAATAAGTTATGTTATTTCATATCTGGAATCTTTCTACATGAAGTCTGTGAAGATCAGGAACAGGTATTGAAACCATTTGCTGACCCAATCAGCTCATGATTTTACCATTTCCTCCCAAGAAGTGTGATATATGAAGCATCTCTGTGTGGCCTTTTAGGGCAAGTTGATTCACGAAACAATATTGCCCACGCTGACCCTATGCCTTTAAGCCATCTCAATGCACCTTGTAATTGACTGGTAGCTAATAACATGAAATATCTCCATCACAGCCCTATGTATGTAAGGCAGCTCCCTTAGTCTTTCCATTTTTTGCATGATCATGCTCTTTCATCCCTGACCAATTCCTATATCAATTTGTTCTTGTAGATCAGGTTTCCCAAGAAGAGTCTGAGATGGAGATTTGCCTGAAGGAGGTTTGTAAGAGGGAGCTCTTCAGAGCCCAGAGAAGCAAGATTGAGCAGAGAGAGAAGCTGAACTGCAATGCTGTTGTGATGGAGTTCTCAGCAGATCCTGCAGAGGTCTCTGGAATTGGAATGGCTCTTCAGAGTTGTACTGAAGCAAAGCAAGGGGGCTGG
>NW_007733955.1:51671-54923 GCF_000696425.1 Galeopterus variegatus
TGCTGACCCAATCAGCTCATGATTTTACCATTTCCTCCCAAGAAGTGTGATATATGAAGCATCTCTGTGTGGCCTTTTAGGGCAAGTTGATTCACGAAACAATATTGCCCACGCTGACCCTATGCCTTTAAGCCATCTCAATGCACCTTATAATTGACTGGGAGCTAATAAAATGAATATCTCCATCACAGCCCTATGTATGTAAGGCAGCTCCCTTAGTCTTTCCATTTTTTGCATGATCATGCTCTTTCATCCCTGACCAATTCCTATATCAATTTGTTCTTGTAGATCAGGTTTCCCAAGAAGAGTCTGAGATGGAGATTTGCCTGAAGGAGGTTTGTAAGAGGGAGCTCTTCAGAGCCCAGAGAAGCAAGATTGAGCAGAGAGAGAAGCTGAACTGCAATGCTGTTGTGATGGAGTTCTCAGCAGATCCTGCAGAGGTCTCTGGAATTGGAATGGCTCTTCAGAGTTGTACTGAAGCAAAGCAAGGGGGCTGGGACTTTGTATCCTGCATCTACTAGTCATTGGCTGCAGACTACCCGCTGTCTGGGGGTGCCACCCTACTGCAACAGCATCCTGCATGAAGGACAATTCCAGGATGGAGATTCAGCAGTGAGCAGTCAGCAGCCAACTCTCCTGGAAGCTGTGGAAATGAGTGGCCTGGTCCTGAAGGGGACCTGGGCAGCACACCACAGCTTCAAACACAACCTGGCTCCTGAGCTTCTTGCCTTTGTGTGCAACATTCACGCCTGCTCCTCCTTCCTGGTTTTCCCCTTTTGACCTTATGTACTCTTGTGGACACTGCTTTGGCCCCAGCCTCTAGTTCTTTCTACTTTTTGATATTCTAGATTGCAAGATGTACTTGCCATACACACAGATGAGCTAGAACGATGTGACTGGGATTAAGGCAAAAAATAATTAAGGCAGAGTTGCCAATCCTACTACAAAGTAATTCCCCTACATTCTACTTCAAGAAGGGTTGTACATAATTAAGTCAAGGACATTTAAATTTTCTGTCTCTGTGTACCTGCCTTTCTGCTCACTTTCACTGTCTCTACAGCAACAAAGCCAGCACTTCTGCCTCTAGGTCTTGGCTGGAGTTTTTACTGTCTTGATAACATCCTTGTCCTTGTGTATATCTAAGTACAGCACCAAGCTCGAGCCCTTCCTCTTTCTTAAACGTTTCTCCAACTTTCTTGCCTCCTTCAGACTCTTTTAGCACACATCATCTATCATTCACTGCACAGTTGATACTGTACCTTTGACTTTGACTTTTTTATGCTAACTGTTGTTTGTGTTAATAACCACGAATTTCTTACCCTTTTTTAAAAATACACAATGCCAAACACAGTATCTTGCCTATTACAAGTTTCAGTGGGGATTGTTCATCTCTCACTTCATTTAGAGTACTTGGTTCTTATTTCAGATTTTTGCTGAAATATCAGCTGTCATAAAGAGACACTCCCTGACCACCCCATCAAAGTAACCCTGAACACACCAGCTATCTCCCCATAACTCTCTATCCTCTTATGATGATACCTTTTTCCTATAGCTCCTTGCCTTCCCACTGTAGTACTCCCAAAGTCAAGAAGTACATATAGTATACAATAAACACAATAAATACTTATTGAATGAATGAAATCACTCATTACTGATAGTTGTCAACTACTCTGTGGGTGCCACAGTGTTATCTACTGGGTATACAGAAGGAGCACAATAGTCCTGCTGCCTTCCCTCCCTACCCTTATGTAATTTATAGTCCAATTATTGGAACAAACATTAATCAAAAAGTCACAAAAAAAAGTTGCGACTGGCAACTAGAAGATGCTCCAGGTCAACCTGCAGGTTCTTGACAGTCAACAGAATCCAACCGTGATGACTGAAAAGACTTCAAAGAATGGAATACCTACAGAGGCATGGAGAGTGGTAAGGGAATGGACAAAGAACTTGAGATGCTCAGAGGTCACCAAGAGCAGAAAGCCATGCTACCCATAGAGGTAAAGTGTTGAGGGGAGGTAGCATTATTAGAACCCAGTGAGAACTGAAGCCACAGAAAGAGGCCACACAACAGGTGCAGCAATC
This sequence comes from Galeopterus variegatus, assembly GCF_000696425.1. NCBI lineage: Eukaryota > Metazoa > Chordata > Mammalia > Dermoptera > Cynocephalidae > Galeopterus > Galeopterus variegatus. The sequence continues at coordinate 53,754 of NW_007733955.1, forward strand.
AAGAAGAGACAGCGTCCACCATGAGGAACACAGCCAAGCCAGGGTTAGAGTCAGGAAGATTATCCCAACCTCTCTCGCTTCCTCTCCTCTGAGCTCCTGATACTGCATCCCACCGGCCAAATCCAACTAGAATCCAGGCAGCAAGAGAGTGTGAGTGATTATCTTAAGCCATTCAGGCTGCTATAACTAAATACCATAGACTGAGTGTTTTATAAACAACAGAAATTGATTTGTCACAGTTCTGGAGGCTGGGAAGTCAAGGTTAAGTAAGGTGCCAGCAGGTCCAGCGTCTGTTGAGGGCCTATTCCTCGGAGACAGTGCCTTCTGGCTGTGTCCTCACATGGCAGAAGGGGAAGCAAGCTCCCTCACGCCTCTCTTAGAAGGGCACAAATCTCCCATTCATGACAGCAGGACCCTTCTGACCTAATCAACTCATAAAGGCCCCATTTCTTGATACTACTTCACTGGTTAAATTTCAACCTATGAAAATCTTGGGGGCCACAAACATTCAAACCATAGCAGTGATGAAGTCCCTAGGTGTCCACCTCCTGGGGCATACAGCGGAGCAAAGAAAGGTGGAGATCAGATTTTCAGAGTGTGTGTGTTGAGGTGGGGGACAGGTTGGTAGGGGTCTGGGACAGGGAATATTCAGAAAGACTTGGAAGGACAACACAGAAATAGAGATTGATTTGCTCCCCTCCTCATCCCCACCCACTGCAGGAGTGCAGGGGTAGCACCACGACAAATATCCCCAAAGAGAAAGACTTGGGTCACTTCAACTTTACACTGTTTTAATGTTTAATGTTATATTTTTATTCTCATAATTGAAACATTTATTCCTAATTCTGAAATGTTCTGTTAATAACCTTTTCATGACGAGACAAAAAAGTTTTTTTTCTTTTAAATGTGAGAAACTTCTCTTCCCCAGAGTATTTTGAGGTGAGATCATTTACTAATTATGATTCTGTGGAAAGAGTAACAAAGTAGTCCCAAAATAATCATTATATGGAGTATTCTGTTTTAAAACAAGTTAATATAAAAGGTCAGATTATACTGAATTACCATTTAAATAAGGGTTACTACGTCACATATATTTTGCCACATTCTTTTGTGTTATTCTTGGCAGTTTATTGCAACAGGAGGCTTCATTCCTCCTGCACCCCTCGTGCC
>NW_007733955.1:55923-60759 GCF_000696425.1 Galeopterus variegatus
CCCTCACGCCTCTCTTAGAAGGGCACAAATCCCCCATTCATGACAGCAGGACCCTTCTGACCTAATCACCTCATAAAGGCCCCATTTCTTGATACTACTTCACTGGTTAAATTTCAACCTATGAAAATCTTGGGGGCCACAAACATTCAAACCATAGCAGTGATGAAGTCCCTAGGTGTCCACCTCCTGGGGCATACAGCGGAGCAAAGAAAGGTGGAGATCAGATTTTCAGAGTGTGTGTGTTGAGGTGGGGGACAGGTTGGTAGGGGTCTGGGACAGGGAATATTCAGAAAGACTTGGAAGGACAACACAGAAATAGAGATTGATTTGCTCCCCTCCTCATCCCCACCCACTGCAGGAGTGCAGGGGTAGCACCACGACAAATATCCCCAAAGAGAAAGACTTGGGTCACTTCAACTTTACACTGTTTTAATGTTTAATGTTATATTTTTATTCTCATAATTGAAACATTTATTCCTAATTCTGAAATGTTCTGTTAATAACCTTTTCATGACGAGACAAAAAAGTTTTTTTTCTTTTAAATGTGAGAAACTTCTCTTCCCCAGAGTATTTTGAGGTGAGATCATTTACTAATTATGATTCTGTGGAAAGAGTAACAAAGTAGTCCCAAAATAATCATTATATGGAGTATTCTGTTTTAAAACAAGTTAATATAAAAGGTCAGATTATACTGAATTGCCATTTAAATAAGGGTTACTAAGTCACATATATTTTGCCACATATCTGTGTTATTCTTGGCAGTTTATTGCAACAGGAGGCTTCATTCCTCCTGCACCCCTCGTGCCGTCATCAAGCTGTTACCTCTCAGCTCTAAACCTGTGCATTTATACTCTGCTCTGTGGTGCTTGGACTGAGGATTCTTCGAGCTACATTTTCCCCTCTTTGGCTGTTAAGGTCTGCCATTGGGATGAAGGCTAAAAGGTCAATAGGGGAGAGGGACCCATCAATGCTCCCTGTCCCTATCGGCACAAACCCAGCAGTGGCAGATTTTCCCAGTAGCAGCTGGCTTCAGTTTCCAACCTTTTGCTCACTCCAAGAGCAGCACCAGTCGAGCAGCAGCATCTCCTAGAGATCTGAGTTCCAGATTCACAGAGCACCTCTCCAGGCTTTTAGATCCCAGTGACCCCAACCTCTTCACTTTGTTTTCCACCCCTGAGAATGGCAGCTGCCACCTGTGTTTACTGTCCCTATCCTACGTTATTGTCCCCTTCTCACTTCATCAACTCTCTCATACCCATTTAACCAACTTCCTGTATTAAATTTTTTGTTAAAATAGCTGGTGTGATTTCTGTTTTCCTAACTGGACCTAGACAGATACACTCCTCACTGTGCCATTACCCCCATCTCCCCTTCTCTAACCCAACCCAATCCATTTTTTAAGAGTGGAGTAATCCTCCCCACAGCCGTAAGTGCACTGTTCATATAGCTTGAGATAGGATATTAAGGAAATCCAGAAAGAGACCAGATTTATTTGTGAACCTTTTATGTGTCAGGTGCTGAACTCAGCATGGTAGAAAGTATCTCTGTGTCATCAGACATCTACAATCTGGTAAGAAAGACAAAATTCTTAAATGTGAATGAAATAACTACCATAAAAGGCAAGGCCATGTATATCCATGATGTGTGACACTGGAGAAAAAAATGATTAGGGTAGGATTTAGTAATTAAGAAGTGCTTCCTGCAGGAGTTAGAACTTAGGATTTAGTAATTAAGAAGTGCTTCCTGCAGGAGTTGGAACTCGACCTCTCTCAAATGATGGGAAGAAGGTTATCCAAAGATTGAAAAACCAGAGGGCAATATGAGCAGAAGAACAATTTGAGGCAAAAGATGGATGCATTACTTGTGGTTTATTTTCATTCATGCATTTGCTCCACTGATTCATCTACTCATGTGTTCCACACGACTTTTGATATTCCTTTTTTATGCCAGGCCCTCTGAGCTTAATGGAAGGCCCTGAGATACACTGGTGAACCAAAACAGACACACCCCTGTCACTGTGAGGCTCATATTCTAAATGGAGAAACAGAGTTAATCAAATAATTACATGCAAAAGTATATGATTGTCATTGTGCTGTGTATGAAGAAAGGTTCATGGAGCTACGGGAAGATATAATAGAGGTAAAGCTGTCCCGACCTGTGGGATATTCAACGCAGACCCTGGAGGGGGGAGTGGGAATTGGATGGGACAAGAGATGCAAGAAATGGAGACAAGACAGTATTCTGATCAAGTCTCGTTTATTAGCCAGAAGGTCACAGCTTATATAGACAGCAGGAAGGAATCAGCAGATAAGGAAGTATGCAGATGTTTTCTGGGAAAAACCACAGGGCAAATCATTTCAGGAAACGGAACACTTCTCAGCTATCTAAAGCAAAGCAGTAGTGATCTACGCCTAAGGCTGTGCAAGCAGTAAGAAGGAGAAAAGGGCGGAAAGGTCACAGCATTTATATCTTTAGTGCGAGAAGGCTATTAGCAGGGCTTCATGACCCTGGGCAGGCTATGACTGGGCTCTTTGGCCCCGGACAAAAGCAAAGCCAATTAAGCAAAGAGCAAATATCCATGGGGAGAAGGAAAAGGTGGGTATGAGTGCCCTGAAGAGGGTCGATGTGCCTGGACAGAGGAGGGAGTGGGGAAGCATGGGTTCTACAGAATGACATACATTGCCATCTCACCAGGCTCATAATTAGAAGCATTTGGAAATCAATAGATACAGGCGACCAATAAGAAACAGAAAGTAGCCCTTGGTCAGAGTTTCAGCCCCAGAAAATAACANAATGGCAGCTGCCACCTGTGTTTACTGTCCCTATCCTACGTTATTGTCCCCTTCTCACTTCGTCAACTCTCTCATACCCGTTTAACCAACTTCCTGTATTAAATTTTTTGTTAAAATAGCCGGTGTGATTTCTGTTTTCCTAACTGGACCTAGACAGATACACCCCTCACTGTGCCATTACCCCCATCTCCCTTTCTCTAACCCAACCCAATCCATTTCTTAAAAGTGGAGTAATCCTCCCCACAGCCGTAAGCGCACTGTTCATATAGCTTGAGATAGAATATTAAGGAAATCCAGAAAGAGACCAGATTTATTTGTGAACCTTTTATGTGTCAGGTGCTGAACTCAGCATGGTAGAAAGTATCTCTGTGTCATCAGACATCTACAATATGGTAAGAAAGACAAAATTCTTAAATGTGAATGAAATAACTACCATAAAAGGCAAGGCCATGTATATCCATGATGTGTGACACTGGAGAAAAAAATGATTAGGGTAGGATTTAGTAATTAAGAAGTGCTTCCTGCAGGAGTTGGAACTCGACCTCTCTCAAATGATGGGAAGAAGGTTATCCAAAGATTGAAAAACCAGAGGGCAATATGAGCAGAAGAACAATTTGAGGCAAAAGATGGATGCATTACTTGTGGTTTATTTTCATTCATTCATTTGCTCCACTGATTCATCTACTCATGTGTTCCACACGACTTTTGCTATTCCTTTTCTATGCCAGGCCCTCTGAGCTTAATGGGAGGCCCTGAGATACACTAGTGAACCAAAACAGACACACCCCTGTCCCTGTGAGGCTCATATTCTAAATGGAGAAACAGAGTTAATCAAATAATTACATGCAAAAATTTATGATTGTCATTGTGTTGTGTATGAAGAAAGGTTCATGGAGCTAGAGGAAGATATAATAAAGGTAAAGCTGTCCCGACCCGTGGGATATTCAATGCAGACCCTGGAGGGGGAAGTGGGAATTGGATGGGACAAGAGACATGAGAAAAGGAGACAAGACAGTATTCTGATCAAGTCTTGTTTATTAGCCAGAAGGTCACAGCTTATATAGACAGCAGGAGGGGGGCCGGCCTGGTGGCGCACTCAGTAGAGTGTGGTGCTTGGGAGCGTGGCGGCGCTCCCACCGAGGGTTCGGATCCCATATAGAGACCGGTCCACTCACTGGTTGAGCGCGGTGTGGGCGCGACACCGAGGGTTGCAATCCTGTTGCTGGTCGCGGTACGGGTGCGACACCGAGGGTTGCGATCCCGTTACCAGTCACGAAAAAAAGACAAAAAGGAAAAAAAAAAGACAGCAGGAGGGAATCAGCAGATAAGGAAGTATACAAATGTTTTCTGGGAAAAACCATAGGGCAAATCATTTCAGGAAACGGAACACTTCTCAGCTATCTAAAGCAAAGCAGCGGTGATCTACGCCTAGGGCTGTGCAAGCAGTAAGAAGGAGAAAAGGACAGAAAGGTCACAGCATTTATATCTTTAGTGCGAGAAGGCTATTAGCAGGGCTTCATGACCCTGGGCAGGCTATGACTGGGTGCTTTGGCCCAGGACAAAAGCAAAGCCAATTAAGCAAAGAGCAAATATCCATGGGGAGAAGGAAAAGGTGGGTATGAGTGCCCTGAAGAGGGTCGATGTGCCTGGACAGAGGAGGGAGTGGGGAAGCATGGGTTCTACAGAATGACATACATTGCCATCTCACCAGGCTCATAATTAGAAGCATTTGGAAATCAATAGATACAGGCGACCAATAAGAAACAGAAAGTAGCCCTTGGTCAGAGTTTCAGCCCCAGAAAATAACACCCTAGGCCACAAGCTGAGAAAACAGGAAAGATGACTCCTTACCCCAGCATGCTATAGAAGAGTCGCACTCACTAATGATTCCACAGGGGAGAAAGAAACAGGAGCAGTATCTGATGTGGAAACAAAAGACTAGCTCTCTCCAGCAGGGCCTTTTAATTCCACATGCACAGAGTAAAGCCACAGGAGAATCCTTTGCTAACATAACCTGTTGGTCTCTAAAATGCATAAATTTATT
>NW_007733955.1:61340-62577 GCF_000696425.1 Galeopterus variegatus
AAGCCACAGGAGAATCCTTTGCTAACATAACCTGTTGGTCTCTAAAATGCATAAATTTATTAAGAGTACAGATGACTTGGTGATAGAAAACAGTTTCAGCATTTGGCATAATTAATGTAAATATTGCATGCAAGAGAAAAATAATCTAACACTTTCTTTATTTAAAACAGGTTCTATTAATGTCAAGTGTTGTAACAAGTGGTAATCTCCCCCTGTTTGCCTCTCTCCTCACACTGGGTGGAAATGCTCCCCGCTGCCTTGTTTACCTGTAGACTTTAGAGTCTAAATGCACAGGAGGGAGTTCATTCTTTATTTCTAAAGCTTTCTCTTTTCTTTCCTTCAGAGATGACTTCTTTCTTTCAGTAAGAGAAACTATTCCCCAAGCCTCTTGAAAATTCCTTTCTCGTAGACAAGTTCTGTGTCTTGCACTCCTTGCAATGACCTACACGGACCCACTCCAGGTTTATAGGCCTAACAATAGGCAGCAGGAATGTAGGTCATCTTTATTGGCCACTACCTAACAACTGGACTCCTTTCTCCTCTCATTCTGCCTTCAGATTGACTCCTTGGGGATCCTAAACAAGACAAGAAACTGGTTGGGGTGTCAAAAGCAAATGTCAAGAAAACAAAGAGAATTGTATTACTTACAAAATAGCCAGAAGGGATTCGTCTAGCAAGCTGCCTGCCTTCCTTATGAGTGAAATGACATACCTATTTAGCATCAGCAGTTTAATATTAGCAAAGTGGTTGAAGTTATTGAGAATGTCTCCGTGCCTATTAAACATGTGCATCATATTTTGTAATTTCTAAAGCAAGGTATATTTATTTTCTTAGTGACCTCCAATACAGTATTTTGAGACTACTGCAGAGATTTTAAGGGTAGGTCTTCAAATAAAATTTATTTTATCTCTTGGCTGGTAGTAGAATACTATCATAGAAGTGTTCAGTGTTATTTTCTAGTTTCTTATAGTATTCAGGAATATAGTTAAGGTAGTTACCAGGTAACAAGACATCAACAGGATAAAATGGTTAAATGTCAAAGGGCCTGTTACTCACTATTGCTATTTCAAGGATTTAGAGGAGTCTTATCTAGCTGGGGTTTACAAATTGCAAATTTTCTATCTTGCTTAACACAGTTTTGTTTCTAACTACAGTTTCCATAAATCAAAAATGTCTGGACAAACACTAAAATCCCTTTAGGTCAGAGGCTTTCTGTCATGCTACTCCAGGGGCTAGG
>NW_007733955.1:63878-75116 GCF_000696425.1 Galeopterus variegatus
GTGCCATTTTGTACTTGGGCTTGTCTAAAGTGGCACTGGTTATGTTGCAGATCTATTATTCATGTTGCCAATTGTAAAGCTAGGCAACCACACTAGTTGTCACAGCTCTTTTACCTGCCAGCAATCCTGCACCAACTGGGCCCATGGTTGAGCTAGGGCTGGGTCTATAGCTCCCAGATCCCTCAAGCCCATTCACAGACTGGGTCACAAACCCTTCACACTCCAGGCTGGGTCACCAGATCCCTTCACACAAGTCTATGAGCTAGGTAACCGGTCTTTGGAAGCTGCAGGTCTGGAAAAACATGGCCCACAGGGCAAGCGCCTGAGGCAGTAAAACCCAGCCAAAGCAGCATTGCCTTGCAGGTGCACTTACTCCACCCACACACAGTGTTACCGAACCACCCTGAACCAGCTCCAAGGCGAGGGGAGCCTGACCAAATTGTTCCATTTTCCCAACACTTTCAATTCCAGAATCCTCAACCTTATGAGATTATTTCTGAGCAGTCCAAACCTGAAATGACTAAATGTTTTCCTTAGGAGTTATGTTAGTACTTCCAGCATTATCTGTTGTCTCAAAGACCTCGTTTCCTTCATATTTAAGCGTGAAGAAAAACATTGGCATCAAAAAGTATTTTTCTTATAGTGAAATTTCATGTTGATTTAAAGATACTTTGATTTGCTTAAAAATCATTTAATAATTCTAAATCAAAATATATTCATAACTTTTGGGGTTTTTTTAACTCACAAACTGAAGCTAATCCTGATTTATCCTAAATATAATTTGAGAATACTTAGACTTTTAAATGTATATTTGTGGTTGTGAAATTTGCTTGCTATTTTTATAGAGGACTCAAGTGTCTGATTTAAAACCAAAATATTGCAAAGGAGTGAATCAAAGCTGAAGACGTTTTTAATTGCTTCTGTGAAAAGCTCCCTGGGTTCTGTAAAAAAATAATAAATGCATTCAGTTTGTTTTCTGCAATATAAAAGTGTTCACAGACAAAGCAGGAATCTAGATGTGTGAGCTCCCCCTTCAGAACTACAGAGAACCACAAAGAGGAAAGAAAATGGTCTTTACTGGGGACACCCCAATTCTCCCACCATGGGATCAGCCCTAAGAAATTGGCAAAGGCTGGCCAGTTAGCTCTGTTAGTTAGAGCTTAATGCTGATAACACCAAGGTCCAGGGTTCGATCTCTGTACCAGCCAGCCACCAAAATAGAAAGGCAGAAACTAGCAAAATTTGTTCTCTCACATCTTCTCATTCTACTTTTTGGCTTTTGCCATCTTTATGTAGATTAACCGCTGTTCTCCCTTGAGGCCCCCAAACTACTTCCTGTCGTTCAAAGGCCACATACCAGAGCCAAGGGAGGTTCTTTTCATCAGATAACTAATCACCTCTCTGTGACTGAAACCTGGCTCCCTGGTTTCTATTCCCTCTGTGCTCTATACTTTACAACTGAAACAACGAATTAATATTTATATGGTAACATTTCTCTTATGCTAGTTTCCCAGTGTTTTAGATATTCCATTTACCAGTTAGAATTCTCTATCTCCCAAAAAATCATTAAGTGACTCTAATGGTAAACATTCCAGGCCTTTTGGTAGACACCGGGACAGACAGTACTTGGATCACAGAGACAAACTCCCTTGGTAGCTCTGTGCAATGCTTTTCCTCCTTTTTATTCACCTCCCACTACCCCAACACCACCACCAACAGACTCCAGATAATTTTCTCCATGGATTTATGACAAGCACTTCCCTGATGAAAGGTTAAAAATTAGTTAATCAGCAACTTAACAGCACTAGTACNAATGGCAGCTGCCACCTGTGTTTACTGTCCCTATCCTACGTTATTGTCCCCTTCTCACTTCATCAACTCTCTCATACCCATTTAACCAACTTCCTGTATTAAATTTTTTGTTAAAATAGCTGGTGTGATTTCTGTTTTCCTAACTGGACCTAGACAGATACACTCCTCACTGTGCCATTACCCCCATCTCCCCTTCTCTAACCCAACCCAATCCATTTTTTAAGAGTGGAGTAATCCTCCCCACAGCCGTAAGTGCACTGTTCATATAGCTTGAGATAGGGTGCAATGCTTTTCCTCCTTTTTATTCACCTCCCACTACCCCAACACCACCACCAACAGACTCCAGATAATTTTCTCCATGGATTTATGACAAGCACTTCCCTGATGAAAGGTTAAAAATTAGTTAATCAGCAACTTAACAGCACTAGTACGTTCCTTACAATGTGCTAGGCACCTTGGGGATATAAAAAGAAGCACAAGTTTATGGTGGTTGTAAGGCGAGAATCCTAATCCCCCTCAACCTTATGAGATTATTTCTGAGCAGTCCAAACCTGAAATGACTAAATGTTTTCCTTAGGAGTTATGTTAGTACTTCCAGCATTATCTGTTGTCTCAAAGACCTCGTTTCCTTCATATTTAAGCGTGAAGAAAAACATTGGCATCAAAAAGTATTTTTCTTATAGTGAAATTTCATGTTGATTTAAAGATACTTTGATTTGCTTAAAAATCATTTAATAATTCTAAATCAAAATATATTCATAACTTTTGGGGTTTTTTTAACTCACAAACTGAAGCTAATCCTGATTTATCCTAAATATAATTTGAGAATACTTAGACTTTTAAATGTATATTTGTGGTTGTGAAATTTGCTTGCTATTTTTATAGAGGACTCAAGTGTCTGATTTAAAACCAAAATATTGCAAAGGAGTGAATCAAAGCTGAAGACGTTTTTAATTGCTTCTGTGAAAAGCTCCCTGGGTTCTGTAAAAAAATAATAAATGCATTCAGTTTGTTTTCTGCAATATAAAAGTGTTCACAGACGAAGCAGGAATCTAGATGTGTGAGCTCCCCCTTCAGAACTACAGAGAACCACAAAGAGGAAAGAAAATGGTCTTTACTGGGGACACCCCAATTCTCCCACCATGGGATCAGCCCTAAGAAATTGGCAAAGGCTGGCCAGTTAGCTCTGTTAGTTAGAGCTTAATGCTGATAACACCAAGGTCCAGGGTTCGATCTCTGTACCAGCCAGCCACCAAAATAGAAAGGCAGAAACTAGCAAAATTTGTTCTCTCACATCTTCTCATTCTACTTTTTGGCTTTTGCCATCTTTATGTAGATTAACCGCTGTTCTCCCTTGAGGCCCCCAAACTGCTTCCTGTCGTTCAAAGGCCACATACCAGAGCCAAGGGAGGTTCTTTTCATCAGATAACTAATCACCTCTCTGTGACTGAAACCTGGCTCCCTGGTTTCTATTCCCTCTGTGCTCTATACTTTACAACTGAAACAACGAATTAATATTTATATGGTAACATTTCTCTTATGCTAGTTTCCCAGTGTTTTAGATATTCCATTTACCAGTTAGAATTCTCTATCTCCCAAAAAATCATTAAGTGACTCTAATGGTAAACATTCCAGGCCTTTTGGTAGACACCGGGACAGACAGTACTTGGATCACAGAGACAAACTCCCTTGGTAGCTCTGTGCAATGCTTTTCCTCCTTTTTATTCACCTCCCACTACCCCAACACCACCACCAACAGACTCCAGATAATTTTCTCCATGGATTTATGACAAGCACTTCCCTGATGAAAGGTTAAAAATTAGTTAATCAGCAACTTAACAGCACTAGTACATTCCTTACAATGTGCTAGGCACCTTGGGGATATAAAAAGAAGCACAAGTTTATGGTGGTTGTAAGGCGAGAATCCTAATCCCCGGTGATGACTAGAGAATAAGATAGGACAGCAGGCTCTCCTGGGAGTATTTGTAATAAATGCTGAAAGAGTGAGAGAAGAGACATGGCTGCACTAGTACATATTGGGATGTACATACCATCTATAGAGGATATAGTGCTTGATGGAACGCAAGAGGTGGGGCTTGCTCAAGGCCTCAATAGGTAAAATTATTTGGATGGATAATTAGCAAGTGGCCCTACCAGCAGGGTGCTCAGAGATTAAATGTGCGATTTTTTTTTAAGCAGAGAAGTAGCCAAAAATGTCACAGTAAAAATATGGTGGGCCAATCACTCTAGAATCACTGGGATTGGCACACTCTTAGAAACACAGGTGCACAGTGAACAGCTGCCATAGTCCTGAGAGAATGGATTAAACAAGATGTGGGTTTTGAGAATTTTTCAAAGGCTCTGCCATGTTCAGAGAGCAACAGGAGAGGAAGAGCACATGGTGTCTACAGTTCTGGCAGGCTTCAGACACCAGTGCCATGCTCAGGACAGCTCTCCTGGGGCTGGTTCTGCCCATTACTCTTACCCAATCACAAAGCCACAAACTGCATGGTTTACAAGAACAGAAATATACTCTCTCACAGTTCTAAAGGCTAGAAATTCAAAATCAAGGTGTCAACAGTGTTGGTTCCTTCTGAAGGATCTGAGAGTGATTCTGTTGCATGCCTCTTTCCTAGCTTCTGGCGGTCACTGGCAATCCTTGCTGTTCCTTGGCTTTTAGATGCATCACTCGCATCTCTGCTTCATCGTCTCATGGTCATCTTCTCCCTGTGACTCACTTGTGTCTTCACATGCTATTCTCCTCTCTATGTCTCTCCTCTTCTTAGAAGGACACCAGTTGTCTTAGTCAGTTTAGGCTGCTATAACAAAAATACCAGCAAACAGGTAGCTTAAAACAGCAAACATTTATTTCTCACAGTTGTGGAGGCTGAAAGTCCACGATCAGGGTGTCAGCATGGCTGGGTACTTGGCAAAGGCCCTCTTCCTAATTTACAGATAGCCGTCTTCTTTTTGCATCCTCACATAACACAGAAAAAGAGAAAAAGCAAGTTCTCTCCTGTCTCTTCTCGTAAGGGCACTAATCCCATTCACAAGAACTCCACTCTCATGACATAATCACTTCCCAAAATGCCGCACCTCCTAATACCATCACATTCAATCTATGAATGAGCGGGCATAATCATTCAGTCCAGAGAACCAGTCACTTTGAATTAAGGGTCCATTGTACTCCAGTATAACCTCATCTTAATTAATTGCATCTGCAACGACCCTGTTTCCAAATAAGACCACATTCTGACATGACATAATCACTTCCCAAAATGCCGCACCTCCTAATACCATCACATTCAATCTATGAATGAGAGGGCATAATCATTCAGTCCAGAGAACCAGTCACGTTGAATTAAGGGTCCATTGTACTCCAGTATAACCTCATCTTAATTAAATGCATCTGCAATGACCCTGTTTCCAAATAAGACCACATTCTGACAAACAGAGGGCCAGGACGTCAATATTTCTTTTGGGACACACAATACCCGTAACCATCTGCCCTCTAATACACAAAAGTCATGTCCTTCCCAGAAGCAGAATACATTCACTCCATCCTGAATCCTCAAAAGTCTTTACCCATTCCAGCATCAACTCTAAGTACAAATCTTATCTAAATATAACCAACTAAAAAAATTCCTAAATCTCATCATCTAAATCATCCAAATCAGATATTAGCCCATTTCTGGGTTTGCTGCCTCCTGAGGCAAATTTCCTCTTTCTCCCCATGGACCTATAAAACCAAACAACAGGTCATCTGCTTCCAAAATACAATGGTGGGACAGACATAGGATAGATATTCCCATTCCAAAAGTGATAAATTATAAAAGAGGTCATTGGTCTGAAGCAAGTTTGCGATTCAGCAGGGAAGTCTCCATTGTGTTCCAAAGCCACAGTTTACTGTGGCTTGATGTTCTGTCTTCTGGGGACACTGGGGAGGCATCACGCCCTCAGATCTGGGCAGCAGCTCAATCCTCTGGAACTGATGGGGCCACAGCCCTGCCTATGGGTCTGTGCCCTCTCTGGCCTCTGTATACATGGTTCTGCTCTCAGAGTCGTTCTTCCTTCATTTCATCCCATCTTTGTTCTTTCAACACAGGCTGGCAGTGTTTCTGCTCATATAAAACTCTCAGAAATTTGGTCTTTGATCCTATTGTTTGGTCTGCTGCAGATGTTGGCCTTTTAAGGGATTCTACTGTGATACAAGGTCTGTCCACTGATACTTCCTGGTTAACAGCATCTCATTTCCTGGCTTCTGCTGAGATAGTTGACTGGATACAGGAGTCACACACCTGATCTCTTTAGCAGACTGTTGTCTAGCCACACCCTTCACCCTGTTACCACACCCTTGGCCCTGTTACTGAAACACACTATCTGAATAAACTAAAAATTTTCCAAAACATCAAGTTCTGATTCTCTTTTGCTTAACAGTTTATTCCTCAGTTTATCTCTTTTGTCTCACATTTTATTACAAGCAGCAAGGAGAAACCAGGGTGCACCTTCCATTTTTGCTTGGAAATCTCCTCGGCTAAATATCCAAGTTTAGCACTTATGGTTTCTCTTTTCATCACTCAACAGCAGAACACAATTCAGCCAAGTTCTCTGCCATTTTATAACAAGGACTGTGTTTCTTCCACTGTCCAATAAGTTGTTCCTCATTGCAGCCTGAGATCTCACCAGAAGCATCTTTACCATTCATATTTTTAGTAACATTCTGTTCATATAAAATATATACTGTCTATGAAAATAGAAGCTTTCTCTGCAGCCCTCCTCATTTCTTTCTGAGCCCTCACCAGAACTTTCTTTTTTTTTTTTTGGTGGCTGGTGGGTAAGAGGATCTGAACCCTTGACCTTGGATTATAACATTGTGTTCTAACTGAACTAACTGGCCAGCCCCAGAATTGCCTTTAATGTCCATTTTTCTACCAAGTCTCTTCAAGGCCATATAGGCTTTTTTTAATCAGGCACCTCAAAATTCTTCCAGCCCATACATATCTCCCAATTCCAAGTCCACAACTGCATTTTGAGATATTTACTACAACAGCACCCACTTCCTGGGATAAAAATCTGTATTAATTTCCTAAAGCTGTCACAACAAAGTACCATAAACTCAGTGCCTTAAGACAATAAAAATTTTTATCTATTATCTCCTAGTTCTGGAGGCTAGAAATCTGAAATCAAGGTGTCAGATTCCTGACTGGAATGGCTGATTCCTTTTCAGGGCTCTAAGGGGAATCTGTCCCATGCTTCTCTCCTAGCTTCTGGCTGTTAGCAGCAATCCTTGGTGTTGCTGGGTTACAGAGGCATCACTCCAATCTCTCAAGATGCCTCCATCATCTCCTGGTCATCTTCTCCCTGCATTTCTCTGACCCTTCACATGGCATTCTCCTCTCTGTGGGTTCCTCTCCTCTTCTTATGAGGACATCAGTTATATTGAATTAAAGGTCCACCATACTCCAGTATGACTTTACCTTAACTAATTCCATTTGCAAACTATTTCCAAGTAAGGCCACATTCTGAAGTACTGAGGGTTAGAACTTTCACATATTTTGGGAGGGATACAATTCAACTCACATCAGTATGGACTTCGAGAATGCCAATAGCTCAGGTCTCCTCAATTAATATGATGATGGGAAATTACCCTTCCAAAAGAACCACATAAAGGCAGCATCTGGAGTAGAGAAATGTCCTTATGGCTGTAGAACTTTAGGGAAAGATTCGTGGTATGACAGGAGGAGGGAATTCTTCATATTCCTGTAGCCTCCGTCTTTGCCCAGAAAGACGTGTTACAGGGATACTCCTGTGTGGCTGGTGATCTTGTGATCATGGCCATCAGATCATCATTTGCTTAATCAGAATTAGCCCAGCTTCCCCTATCTCCTGCATCTGAACTGGCAGGAATTTTAAAAGTCTTTAATGTAAGGGTTCTGGTCACTTTGGCTTGGAACCTACATCTCAGTGATTAGTCTTTCTACTGTGGCAGATTGATGGTATTAGAGGACCAAAATTTTCATGTCTTTCTGTATCTATGACCTTTCGTATATTCTCTGACTTTGGGCTTGGCCAAGTCACTTACTTTGGCCAATGGAACCGTAGCAAATTTGATTCAAACAATGACTTAAAAAGGCCCTTGCACATTTTTGCTCTTTCTCTCTTTATTTTGCTCCTCTGCCTTTGCTTTGAGAATATAGCAATATTTCCAGGATAGATTACTGGAGGATGAAACACATTAAGCAAAGTCTGGTTTGTTGTCCTGGTAAGATCCTAGACAAGTGAGAGAGTCCAGCCAATATCAGCAAAGTCACCTAGCCAACCCACAGATCACCTCAGACACATGACTAAGCCTCACCAAGCCCAGCTCAGCAGAACCAACTTACCCATAAATTCAACAGAAATAATAAATGGTTGTTTCTTTAATCTATTATGTGGGAGTGTTTGCTATGTTGTATTACTGATACATGTGACAATCACTGCCACTCTAACACCTATGACATCTACTGCAGCTACAGATTATAATCAACATCTATGCTTCAAACAAAACTCATGACAGTTTGGTACAAGTGTTCATAATAAAAAGGGTATATTTTGTGAGGGGATAGACTGCATTTCTACATTTCTTACAGAGATAAAGTCTTCCTCCTATAACTCAAGCCTATTGCCCAATTCCTGGAACAAATCAGGTTCTCAGTAAATTTTTTTGAATTGATGAATAAATGATTTTTTCCATGAAGGATCTCATAAGAAAATGGAAACTGCAAAAGGACAATTATGATGTGTTATACTTCTTATGTTTCCCAGTTTCATAATTACAGTGCTGACCCTGTAGTAAGAACTCAATAAATAGTACTTGCTGACTTGTTAATTGATTGATGAGACTCAGCCACTATCAATTACCCCTGAGGAATGAACCAAGAAGCAGAATTAAACTTCATTAAGAAAGATTTTATTTGGCTCAAAGAAGACTTTTGTGACTTTCAAGGTTCCTAACTACTAGAAAAAGATACTGTATTGCTTTTCTAGAGAACTAAAGCCTCATATATTTTGCAGAGAATACACTTCTACAGGGTTTGTATAATATCATCCAGTCACATAGTAGATTAAGTATTGTTCATCATCTTTTCTCTTTTATAGTTCTATATTCACATCAACTTCAAGTTCTTATATGAGTATAAGATAAAAAGAGCACCCTAAATTATGTGCTATTTTATTTAATAAAATATTTTAAGAAAGTGTCCAGATATAAGGGATTAGTATTTTATGAAATAATACCAAAACAAGAATATTGACAAAGGCCACTCATTCATTAAATATTGGTGGAGCATCCACAATGCACAGGCTTGCTTGGGGCTGGACAAAAATATAAGATCTAATATGCACCTCTGAGGAAGGGAAATCAGGTAAATAACTAATTATGACAATGTGATATCATAAGGTGCATACATATGGTGACAGGAAAGAGGGAATGATTAACTCTGCATGAAGAAAAAGGAAAGACTTCACAGGGGTGTCAATATTTGATCTGAAGATAAGCAAAAATTTACCAAGTAGAAAAGGGCAGGAAGATCACCTGGGCAAAGGTAAACTATGCAAAGTCATGCGGAGGAGCTCAGTCTGATGATACACAGACTAAATGAGGTCGTGTCAGGAAATGAGGGTGGAACATAGACATGAGCCCTGGCCAGCAAAATCATGAATGTCCAGCTAAGAGGTCATGTGATGGTAAGCCACAGAAGGATTTTAATTTAATTTGGAAGTTAAATGCTTACTCCAGGAAAGATTGTAAAGAATGAGAGTAAATTTACGCTAGAGAGGAAACATTGCTACACACTCAAATGTGAAAATGCTGAGGGCTCACCATCTGAGGTCCAGGTCTTAATAGAGATGCTAGGCACCCCCAGTTGATAAGATATGCTTTGGAACAGACAGATGTAACATTTTACAGTTAATGTTACTGATTAGTGTTTGCTTATGGTTAAGTTGTGCTGTTAAATAAGACTGGGGCCTTTCTCTTCTACTCTTAGTATGGCACTATCTTAATTAAGCCAAGGAAAGGAAGGAAGGTTCAGGAGCCTGCCGATATTAAAGAACTGTGGGAAAGTTCTTAGCGACATTACAGAAACAATGATTAAACCCCTATATGCCTGAGAAACTGACATTTTGTAACACTTGAAAACAAAAGCTTTCCAGGTATCTGTTCCATTAGATAGAAAACATTACAAAAACAATTATTAAAGCTCCATATGCCTGGGAAACTGACATTCTGTAACACTTGAAAACAAAAGCTCTCCAGGTATCTGTTCCATTAGATAGAAAGTTATGAGAGTTTCATAGTCAATTTAAAAGGAGAAAGCAATGTACTATTTTATGTTTTAAAAAAAATGAAACCAACAACAATAAAAAATAAGCACAATAAGTCAGCTAATCAACAAGTCATGGAGCATCTGCTATGAAATTCATTGTTAATGTCTTTTGGTTCTCTTGTGGTTGGTCAGCTCCTGTGATAGCCTCTTAGTAATATGTATATAGCTTGTCTCCCCTGTTATAAAGACAAGCGCTGGTCACACCTAGGCAGGATGAATAATGTAAACAAAAAGCATATACATTTTTAGATATACATTTTTCAAACATAGATTATATAGTTTTTCAAACAAAATCATTTTCATCATTTCATCATTTTCACCAAAAGTCTAAAAGTTTCAGGTCTTACAAGTATTTACTTCAACAGTATTTCTAACTACAGCTGCATGTGAAACGTTTATTTTACAAAGCCATCATTAATCCCACGGGGCTGTCAAGAAACACTATTAATAGATAGATAAAGAAAAAAATTAGGAGATGGAAGATTTTATGTCAGAAAAAATATAATATAATTGGCAGCAAAGACAATGAGGAAAATGTGTAATAGCAGGAAAGTTATCAGTCTGATGAGCGTGAAGTCAGCAAGGTTAAGTCAACAAGGTTAAGACTAAGATTGCTCAGTGCTGTCTTTGTCAATAACTGAGAGTTAAAATTAAGAACTAAACATTAAAAGTACCTTGCAGATAAATTTCATCTGGGTATAGTAAGACAATGATGATACATTCTTCTTTCTCCAAATAATCCTTTTGACCTCTCTGTGTAATGAAGTCCATTTTGTCTTACCTCAGTGAACAGAGACAAGGTAACTGTGAGAAAGAAGAAAAATTTTGTCCCACGATAAAAGATTTGACTTGAATAGAGATTAAAAATACTCTCAACAATTGTCAAATGTCACAGTGTTTTAATTATAATAGAGAGAAAAACAACCGGTAGGGAAGATCGAGCTGATGTATTATCTCAGCTGTTGCATAACTTCTGACACACTAAATGTCTAAAAAGATAGTTCTGTATTATCACTGAAGTCAGTTATCTTCTGACTTTTAGTCTCTGCTTCGCTGAAGA
>NW_007733955.1:76155-78471 GCF_000696425.1 Galeopterus variegatus
TCAAAAAGTTTCCAGTATAGGGGTATATATGTACCAAAAAATACAAAGCAATGAATTCCATGAAATAATGTAAGCATAAATAACAAAAGCATTCATCCCTTACATTTAGAGTTTAACTGAGAATATTAAAAAGATGAAGAATCTATACGACCTTACGCAACTTGCCTTTCATATATACTAAGCATCAATTTTCTCATTTGTAAAATGAAGCTATATGTTGAACATTAAATATTTCTCAGTCCATTTTGTGGGAAATACATTGAGGGAAAAGATCAGACAGCACAAAGCATCTTAAACATATTGAGAACATCTGTATTTTCCAAAGTATTTGTACTGTCTTTTAGAAATCCAACATTCTTGGATTTCCCAAAGTGTTTAGTATATTTAATTAAAATTAAGAGGTAAATGTCAATATATTCCAGAGAATTTATTCAAAATATATACTTTAAGTATATGTTTTTTATCAAATAATATGTATCTGTGGGTAGCATGTAATCAGTATATTAATTTTTCTTAAAGTAATGTTGCAAAAGACAACATTTTAACCAAGCTTATCCACACTTGATGCAGTATTGTGGTGGCCTGTGAGGATTCACCTTCAGAGAGTTATATTTTAGAGATATACCACTGGCTTTTATAAAGGTCCCCTTAAGTAAAAGTCGTGTGGAGTCTGCTTCCGTATTAAACAAAACCTCCTCTGATCTCACTTCCTCCACCAGCTACCACCTCTTTTGTCTGTTCCCCTTTCCTGCAAAACTCCTCAAAAGAGTGTAACTTCCCTCTTTACTTCATTTCTTCCCATTCTTTCTCAAACCATCTCCAGTCATGCTTCTCTTCGCCACCCCTGAAAGTCACCAATGACTTCATCTATCAGCAGATTTTAACAGTGTCCACTCTCTCTTCATCGATACAACTTTCTTCACTTGGCTTCACAGATCTCTTGTTCTCAGACTCTTATGCTGATTCTTACTTTTCTCCTGGGACACTAACTTTAGAGTGACCTAAGGCTCAGCCTTTTACCTTCTACTCTTCTTTTACAACACATAATCCTTTGGTGATTTCATCTAGTCTCTTTGATTTAATACCCTATGTAAGTGACACTAATATTTTTTATCTCCTGCCATGACTTCTCTCCTGAACTGTAAACTTGTATATCCAAGTGTCTACTCAACATCTTTGCTAGAATGCAGCATAGCCATGTCCTACTTAATACATCCAAAATTGCTGGTTCATGAGTCCTTCCCAAAATATTCCATTTATAATCTTTCTTCTTTTAGTTGATCACAATTCTATCCTTCCAATTGCTTAAGTTGAAACATTGCAGTGAGTTGCTGTGAACTCACAGGGAGAGGCAGGAAACACCAAGCCTTAAAACAGGAAACATAGTTTATTGATATGCCAGCATTGTCTCAGCAGACTCTTGCCCAAAGGCTGAGCCCCGAACACAGTAGGACTGTTGTTTTTACATTATAGCATTCCGGGTTTTTGTAACAGAACAAGAGAAGTGATCTTATAATCTTATGTGGTTATGACTTTGTCTCACGGTGGAAAATTACAGACAGAAGAAGAATAGAAAATTCTGTTACATCAATATGTATTAACCACAGTGTGAGAAGTCGAGGACGCAGCTGCAGCCGGGTCTGTATGACATCCAGGTGAAGGTCTTGTTTACAGCATAGCAGGGCACAGCTGGGCAAATATGAGTGTCCAACGGCCATAGCTGGGCAGGACATAGCCGGGTAAGTATGAGTGCCTCAAAAATTCTTGAAGTCATTCCAGTTCTTTTCATATACTCTCCAATCAGTCATAAAATCCTGCTTTCCTAGATGTCTCCTAATCTACTAATTACACTTATTGTTTCTTTCTTATCCTGTGCTCCAAGCTACATTTTACTTTTAACTCTCTGGATTCTTTTCTCTGCCCATCTTTCTAGTACTCTTCTTTCTTTTACTCATCTTCTGCCAAAAATACCTCTTTTCTAAATCTTGCTAAATAAATTCAAACTCTGATCAATGAAATGTTCACAAGCACTGTATTCTTTTATCTGACTACATAGTCTCATGTTACTATATTATCCTTGTGTGAGTTTATGATACTAAGCAGTAAATAGACAACATTCCCAGCAATCTTTTGGGTCTATTCTATTTTATCCTCTTTACTTCTATTACATGTCATTCCATTGTTCTATTTTTTTCCCCTTGACCCGATAGAACAGTCTCAATTTCTATAAATTCATAACAGGTCTTCTTAGCCACGAGAGACATTACTCCTTCTTGGTTCATCAAGAATCTCTTTTATTGGGAGGAAAGGGGAGCT
>NW_007733955.1:79363-81416 GCF_000696425.1 Galeopterus variegatus
GCCCATAATGGCACCGCTTGTAATGTCACTTAAAGTGGCGTTAGTTTTTAAGGCCCAACACGTGAGGTAATTCAAATGTTAATTACCTCAATTTACCCATTCACAATGTAAATATATTTCAAAATAACATGTTTTTATAAATACATACAATTTTTGTCTAATTAATTAATTTAATTTTTATTTTAAAATATGGTGGAAATGTAAAAAATTAAAGAAAAGAATGTCTCCCATAATGTTGAGCCTTTGTATATCTATTACATTTTAGAATCTGGCTGTCATTTTCCACATACACAAGCACAGACCCATGTGCACATGCTCATGCATACACATGCATGTATGTGTCATGTGTACACATGGACACATATACGTGCATATGTATGGATTTGCTTGACTAATATTTCTGCATCTATGATAGTAAGAGAGTTTAGTCTCTAAGTATCCCTTCTTGAAAAGTCTTTGCAGGATTTGATATGCTCGATTCAAAACGAGTCGGATTATGTACCCTCCTTTTCTGTTTCAAGGTCAGCCTTACTTTTAGAGTGCTGCTTACTAGGTTTCCCCTACTGGGTGGGTTTGGTAAGTCTGTCATAAGTTCAGCCTCTTTGGGAGTCAGCAAATGCCCCCAGCAGAACAGCATCTGTGAATTTCAAGTCTGTTTCTCCTAATTTCCATCTTCTCTGGATAACAGTAACTTTTCAGTTCCTTGTAAGCTCTCAATGTTTGTTAAATTTTGCTCAGTTTTTCTAGTTGTCCTCAGCAGAAGAGTAGGTCTGAAATGTCTACTCACCATTACTAGAAGCACAAGTGTCCCCAAGGATTTACTCTTGACCCCCCTAAAAGAGGAGGATGGGTTGCACCAAACGGAAAGACAGTCAGAGGTTCACCTTTACCTTCTTTTTTATGAAGTATGCCTGAAGTGATTGAGTATTTTTCTGAGTTCCATGGTGCTTCTTGCCCTCTGCAGCCCCTATAATAGGGGAAGGACTAGAAGTCCTCATTCACGGGGCTCAGCATTTTTCCCTGTTGGGGGAAGGTGGGATTACCCCATTGCTTGGAACTTTTTGTGGACATAAATGTTTCTAGGAATGTCTTATTTTTCTCCCACTGCATTCATACTTTAAACAATCAGTATGGTCACTGGCAGCTCCAGGATTCCCTCATGCCACCTTAAAAACTCTAGCAGAATTTGGGGGGGGGTCTCACCACCCAGTATTTATTTATCAATCTCATCAATCTCAAAATCGAACACGACTAACCAAAGCTGGAATATGTCTAGAGGAAGGGAGGAAAAAATAGGATACTTTAAATAATAACACACAAAACCAATAGGAAATGAAATAAATGTGGTTTCCCAAATGAAAGTTTTTTTGCAAACCAAAATGGCATCTGCCCACTGCAACTTCCTATGTTCCCAGCACTGCAAGGCTCAGCCTTAGGCATGCAAAGCTGAATAAGAAATAGTTAGTGCCTTCCTCAGTTACTATCTTTAGGGAGTGAGCAGATACGTACAAAATAATTATATCAATGATGGTGCTATAACAAAGGTACTAAAAACATGCTATTTGCATAGAAATGGAAGTGTTCAACTCTGCTCATGGAGGTCCAAAAGAATCCTAGGAGGAAAAGGTAAAAACTGAGATTTCTTTAGGGGTAAGTAAGCTTTGCATAGGTAAGCAAAGGAAAAACATGATTACATTAAAAGGTCATTCCCTGGTAGCAAGGGAATGAGGAATCAAATAGAGTAGTAAAGTTTTTAGTTTGCAATGAGCAATGTAAGAAATAAACCAGTGAAAAAACTACTAAGCAGTATCCAGGGCTTGGCTGAGGTTGGGAACTATAAATTTGTTGTGGTACCAACCTTCACAGCTGTGCAATTATTTTTTTCCCCTTGAAAATGCTTTGGCGGCCTCTGTTGTAGATTGGTGAAGACAGATTGATATGTAGCAAGGTGACATTTCCTCCTGGAAGAAATGCAATAATCGTACGATGGAAATTAAGGAAAGACTTCAGGACTGAGAGAGGGAGAGATTTCTTTATCTGGGAGAAAGAAGAT
>NW_007733955.1:81785-83398 GCF_000696425.1 Galeopterus variegatus
ATTAAGGAAAGACTTCAGGACTGAGAGAGGGAGAGATTTCTTTATCTGGGAGAAAGAAGATGCAGAAGGCAAGAGAGATGTTTTTTCAAGTAAAATGTGCGTGTTGCTTAGAAAACCTGCGCTTCGGCACTGTGAGAAGGCCTTGGGGAAACAGATGGTTGTGTGTAAGTTCAAAGTGGTGCTGAGTCTGAGCCATCAGTGCATGAAGTTTGAGGGCCTGCATGCTGAGAACTTGTGGACAAGGACCAAAGATTATATTATTCTCCACCATTTACTTAGACAAATCTCTCACGGCCTTGTTTTCATAGCTAGAAATTTTGGCACTTGTTAACTGTGCCTGTGAAAGAGACTATGCCAGTCTGCCTGATCAGTAAGACCCTTCCACAAATATTATCACTTTTTCCCATGTCAAACTCACAATTAAAATAAGAAAATATATTCTTTTTTAATAGCTTTACTTAGGTATAATTGATACATAAAGAACTGCATATATTTCAAGTGTACATTTGATGAGTTTGGATGTACACAAACACCTGTGGTCTCATAACCACAGTCAAGGTAATAGACATCCAAAACCTCTCAAAGTTTCCTTATGTCCCTTTGTTTTTGGTTTTGGTTTTTTGTGATAAGAACACCAAATATGAGATCTACCCTTTTGAAGTGCACAGTACCATATTATTAGCCATAGGCACTATGTTTATAACAGATTTCTAGAATTTATTCATCTAGCATAACTGATACCTTATGCCTATTAAACAACTACCCCTGTCCTCTAAGTCCCACTATTGTATTCTCTGCTTCCATAGTTTGACTATTATAGATACTGCATATAAGTGAAATCATGTATTTGCTTCTGTGGCTAGCTTATTTCATTTAGCATAATGTCCTCCAGGTTCATCAGCATTGTCACAAATGGCAGGATTTCTTTCTTTTTCAAAGCTGAACAATATTCCATTGTATGTATATTCCACATTTTTATTATCCACTCATCTGTCTATGGACACTTGGGTCATTACCATATCTTAGCTACGTAAATAGTGCTACAATGAACATGGATGCAGATATCTCTTTGAGATTCTGATTTCAGTTCTTTTGGATTATATATCCAGAAGTGGGATTTCTGGATAAAATGGTAGTTTTATTTTTAACTATTTGAGGAGCCTCCATACTTTTTGCCATAGCTGCTACACTCTTTTTTATTTCCGCTAACAGCATACAAGGGTTCCAATTTCTCCACATCATCACCAACAATTGTTATCTTTTTTTTTTTGTAGCCATCCTAACAGGTGTGAGGTGACATATCATTGTAGCTTTATTTGCATTTCCCTTTTTATAAATGATGTTGAGCATCTTTCCATATACCTGTTTGCCATTTACCTGGAGTTTGTTTTGTTTTGTTTCTTTGTTTTTTGCTTGGTTTTGTTTTGAGAAATTCCATTCAAGTCCTTTGCCCATTTTTTTTTTTTCTGAATTGAAATTTGACAGTATTTATTTCAGTACTATATATAATAAGCATATATTTATTTCAAAAATAAGTGTTCTTTTTAACCCAAAATTTTTTTTTTTTTTTAAATTTTGTCAATATACACTGTATATGATTATTATGGCCCGTC
>NW_007733955.1:84427-88417 GCF_000696425.1 Galeopterus variegatus
TTAGGTATATGCTTTGCAAATACTTCATCCTATTCATAGGTTGTTGAATATTTCCTTCCTGTGCAGCAGCTTTTTAGTTTGATGTTGTCCCACTTGTCTATTTTTGCTTTTGTTGCCAGTGCTTTGGTGTCAAATCCAAGAAATCATTGCCAAGACCAATGTCAAGAAACTTTTCCCCTATGTTTTCTTCTAGGAGTTTTATAGTTTCAAGTCTCATGTTTAAGTCTTTAATCTATTGTGAGTTGATTTTTGCACATGGTGTAAGATCAATGGTAAAAGAATGAATCCAATTTTATTCTTTTGGCATGTGGTTATCCACTTTTTCCAATACCATTTGTTGAAGAAACTATCCTTTACCTTTACCCGTGGTGTATTCTTGGTTTAAATGTCTAGGTTTATTTCTAGGCTCTCTATTCTGTTTCATTGTTCTATGTGTCTGTTTTTAGGCCAGTCCGATAATTTTTTTTAATTATTGTGGTTTTATAGTATATTTTGAAGTCAAGTAGTGTGATATCTCCAGATTTGTTTTTTTTTTTTTTTTTTTTTTTTTTTTTTCCTCAAGATAGCTTTGGTTGTTCTAGATCTAATGTGGTTTCATATGAATTTTAGAATTGTTTTTTCTATTTCTGTAAAACACTGTCAGATTGCAGTGAATCTGTAGATTATTTGGGGTAGTATGTACATTTTAACAATATTAATTCTTCCAATTTGTAAACACAAGATATATCACCATTTATTTGTGTCTTCAGTTTCTTTCATCAATGTTTTACAGTTTCCAGTGTAAATATCTTTCACCTCCTTGGTTAAATTTATTCCAAAGTACTTATTCTTTGTGATGCTATAGTGAATTGTCCCCCCAAAACTCATTGAAGCTTGAATTGTGTCCCCCAAGTTTCATATATTATAAACTTAGCCCTGTGACTATTAAGAGGGTGGGAAATACTATTATGGTAATTGAAAGGTGGAGCCTTGAACAGGTGATTGGATTGTAGGACCATGCCCCATGCTATAATGAATGGATTAAAAATGGTGATCAGGGGTGTGGTTCTGAGGGCTTCAAAAGAAGAAGATAGTCTTTCTCTCTGCTCACTCTACTTTCACCATGTTGCAATGTGACACCTCTGGGTCACTGTCACCACTGTTGGATGGACTTTGAACTTCCCAGCCTCAGAAACTGTAAACAATAAATTTCATTTTCTTTATAAATCACCCAGTTTCAAGTATTTTGTTATAAGCAACAGAAACAGACTAATATAGATGCTATTATAAATGGGGTTTTTTCACAATTTTCTTTTCATATGGTTCATTGTTAGTGTATAGAAATGCACCTGCTTTTTGCATTTTGATTTTGTATCCTGCAACTTTACTGAATTTTTTTTTGTGGGGTCCTTAGAGTTTTCTACATATAGGATCATGTCATGTACAGAGAGAATTTTACTTATTTTCTGATTTGGATTCAATTTCTTTCTTTTTCCTGGCTATTACTCTGGCTAAGAATTCCAGTACTATATTGAATAGAAGTGAAGAGTGGGCATCCTTGTCTTGCTCCTGATCTTAGAGGAAGGAAAATATTTCAGTTTTTAATATTGAGTATTTTGTTAGATGTGGGCTTGTCATATAAAGACTTTATTAAGTTGAGGTGCATTCGTTTTATATCTAGTTTGTTGAGACTTTTAAAATGCTATTTCTGCATCTATTAAGATTATCATGTGATTTTTATCCTTCATTTTGTTAATGTGATGCATCGCATTTATTGCACATGTTGAAGCATCCTTGCATCCCATACATAAATCCCACTTGATCATGGTCTGCAGTTCTTCTAATGTGTTCTTGTACTTGGTTTGCTAGCATTTGTTGAGGATTTTTGCATCTATGTTCATCTGGGATATTGACCTGTAATTTTCTTTTCTCATAGTTTCTCTGTCAGGCTTTGGTATAAGGGTAGTACAAGCTGCACAAAATGAGTGTGGAAGTGTTTCCCTCTCTGATTATTTGGAACAGTTCAAGAAGGATTAACGTTAATTCTTCAACTCTTCTTTAAATGTTTGGTACAATTCACTGGTGAAGCCATATAGTCCTAGGCTTTTCTTTGTTGGGAGGTTGTTGATTACTCATTAAATCTTCTTACTCCTTATTTGTCTGTTCTGATTTTCTATTTCTTCACGTATTTTATCTCTAGCATTTCTCTTTGGTTCTTTCTTAGAATTTCGATCTCCCTGCTCACATTGCCCATCTGTTCTTTCATGCTGTCTACTTTATCCATTAGAGCACTTACCATTTTAATAATCATTGTTGTCTTAAATTACAGTCTGATAATTTTAACATCCTTACCATGTATGCTTCTGATGTTTATTCTGTCTATTCAAACAGTTTTCGCCTTTTCATATGTCTTGTAATTTTTTTTGATAGCCAGACATGTTGCACTGGATAAAAGGGAAAGGAACTACTGTAAATAAGCCTTTAATACTGTGGTGGTATGGTGTGGGGGGGAGGGAAAGCATTCTGTAGTCCTATAATAAGGACTAAGTCTTCTAGTTGAACCGTGAACCTCACGTCTGTCTCAGTTCCCCCCGCTCCCCTTTGCACTTACGGGAGACAGGATGGCTAGAGTGGGCTGGAGTTGTGGTTTTTGCTTCCTCCACTTGAAAGGCTAGAGCTGGCTGCCATTGGGTATTTCCTCTCCCCCAGGTCAATCAGACTCGGATAAAACCCCAACAGGTTAGGCTCTGGTTAAATAGCTCTCCTGAGGGCTGACCTTGCTAAGATGGTTCTGGTATATTTCAAAATGGTTTCTTTTCTCCTCCCCCTGCCAGAAGTACAAGGGTATTTTTCTCCAATTTTCTTAGAGACTGGGAAGAATTGACTGAGACATCAAGGCTCATGAACCAATCTCTAAATAAAGAAATTTTACTCTGTCCTTGAATTTTTTACTCAACATCCGGGCACATTGTTGGCCCTTTTTGCATTTTTATAGTTTCAAATTTTTATTATAAATTGGAAAAAAAAAAAGATGACACTTTGGTACTGGAGTAAGTTTCAACATGTCTCTTAATTTTTAAACTTTTTTCTTTTTAAAAAACTTTATTGAGGTATAATTTATGCAGAATAAAACACAGGCACTTTTATTAGGCAGTTTACATTTTGACAACTATGTATTGCGGATAATCACTAGAATAATGAAAATATAGAATATTTCCATCCCCCCCCCAAAATGTGTTTATTCTTCTTCTCAGTTATAATCGCTTCTCCTCAGCCACACAACCACTCCTCCAGCCCCCCAACCCCCCCCTCCACACACACACACACACACACACACACACTACCACATGCCGGGACCCAGGCAATCCCCTGATCTACGTTCTGTCACTCTAGTTTTGACACTTCTAAATTTTCATAAAATGGAATCATACAGTATATACTCACTTTGCTTGGCTTTGTTTGCTTAGAAAAGTGTTCCTGACATTTATTCATGTTGTGTGTCTTAATAATTTGTTCCTTTTTACTGCTGAGTAGCAATATCCATTATGTGGATGTACCACCACTTATTCACCTATTGTATATTTGGATTTTTTCCAGTTTGGGACTATTAGAAATAAAGCTACTATGAATATTTTGTACAAAACTTTTTGTGGATATGTATTTTTATTTCTCTCGGGTAAACAGCTAGAAATGGAATGACTATGTCATATGCTAAATACATATTTAGCTTTAAGAGAAACTGCCAAAAGGTTCTCCAAAGCAGCCGTTCCATTTCATATGCTCAGCAGCAGTGTGTGAGAGCTTCAGTTGTTCCACATCTTTGCTAACCCTTGGTATTGTCAGACTTTTAAATTTTAGCCATTCTAGTGGGTGTGTAGTGGTATCTCATAGTTTTAGTTTGCATTACCCTAATTGATTATAATGACGAGCATCTTTTTACACACTTATCAGCCATTTGGATACATTTTTTTGGTAAAGTGCTTGTTAAAACCTTTCGACCATTACTAATTG
>NW_007733955.1:88650-92612 GCF_000696425.1 Galeopterus variegatus
ATGCTCAGCAGCAGTGTGTGAGAGCTTCAGTTGTTCCACATCTTTGCTAACCCTTGGTATTGTCAGACTTTTAAATTTTAGCCATTCTAGTCGGTGTGTAATGGTATCTCATAGTTTTAGTTTGCATTACCCTAATTGATTATAATGACGAGCATCTTTTTACACACTTATCGGCCATTTGGATACATTTTTTTGGTAAAGTGCTTGTTAAAACCTTTCGACCATTACTAATTGGCTGCTTGTCTTTTTGTTATTTGAGTTGTAAAAGTTGTTTATGTTTTTTGGATACAAATTCTTTTTCAGATATATGTATTGTGAATATTTTCTTCCAATTATAAATTGTACTTTCTCAGAAACTTTCAGACTGAGACTTGCTTTTTCTTTTCTTAATAACGTCTTTTAAAAATTAATCATTTTTAATGGGACTAGCTGGTTTATTCGCTGACCTGATGTTCTGGCTCAATATATAAAGCCACTTCTCATATCCTAATGGAAAGACCTCGAAAATTTCTTGACAACTTGAATATATGAACTTAAAGAAGATAGAAAAACAGTCAAATGTCTACATAAAATATTTTATTAATATTGATAATACATGCATATTTTAAATAGCATGTTGATAGAGCTTGGATGTGTTGTCTCCCCCAAAACTCATGTGGAAATCTGGTCCCCAATGTGGCAGTTTTGGAAGCTGAGCCATAGGGGTGGATCCCTCATGAATGGACTAATGCTGTCCCTGGGGGGTGGGAGGGCCTGAGTGAGATCTCACTCTATTAGTTCCCATGAGAGCTGGTTGTTTAAAAGAACTTGGCACCTCCCCTCTCTCTCTCTTGCTTCCTCTTGCCATGTGATCTGCTTGTACCTGCTGGCTTCCTGCCACTTTCCACCATGAGTAGAAGCAGCCTGAGGCCCGTTCCAGATGCAGCTGTTCCAGAATCATAAGCCAGATAAACCTCTGTTCTTTATAAATTACCCAGTCTCAGGTATTTCTGCTATAGCAACACAAAATGGACTAACACACATGCTATATAAAATAAGATACTAATATGGAAGTAGTGGATTTTTTCCACTTTCCAGTGTCATAAAACATTTTTATTGAAACTCCTTAATGGCATCTAGTGCCTAAAAAATATGAAGGACTTTATCAAAATTTATATATGTTGACTCCCTCTTTTTAGAGGATTAACTTAGGGTGGTAAAAATCCCACCTTGTATTTGAGTATTTAAAGTGAGAACTAAGAATTTTAAGGAATTTAACATGCCTTATATTGCTCTTGGAATCTGGATAGGCGTGACTTTGCAATTTTTGCATAGAAGTTAATTAACAACTTGAACAATGGTTCTTATATTTGTTATCTATTCACTATCTATTGTAACCACTCACCCCAAAGCTTCCGTGCCTTAACACAATAATAATTTCTTTTTTTTTTTTTTTTTACATTGTTTCTGTTGCTTTGACTGGACAGTTATCTCTCAAGCAGAGTCTCTTATGCCGTCATGGGCATATGCAGTTTTCATCTGAAGACTTGGCTGAAGCTGGAATATCCACTTTCAAAATAACTCCTTCACATGGTCAGTAATTTAAAACCAGCCACAAACTGGGAGCCTCAGTTCTTCTCATAGTGTTGCTCAAGTGCTCTCGTGGCATGGTTGCTGCCTTCTCCCAGAGTAAATGGTCTGAGAGAGAGAGAGAGTGAACCTGGCAGAAGCCACATTGCATTTATGATCCAGTCACACAAGTCACACAAGTCACATGTGCTGCTTACCATTGGTCAAAATAGTTACAAAAAGGGGCCGACCGTGGCTCACTCGGGAGCGCTGAGGCCGCAGATTCGGATCCTATATAGGGATGGCCGGTGTGCTCACTGGCTGAGTGTGGTGCGAGCGACACTGTGCCAAGGGTTACGATCCCCTTATCGGTCACAAAAAAAAAAAAGTTACAAAAGGGAGGAACACAAACCACTGCCAGATGGACCCATATCACTGTCAGATTGTAATGAGAGCACATGGGATGGAATGCTTATTGGTTCAGCCGACTTTGTTAAGTACAATCCGCCACAGTTCTGAATTTTAGAGTCACCCACGGGGAGCACACACATCCACCATGTTTCAGACTTCCTCTTTGCTATTCCATTTAGCTAATTTGATCTTCAAAATAACATTGTGAGCTTGATATTATTTTTCTTCATTTTATGCAGAGGAAACTGGGGTTAACAGCAATTAATTGATTTTTCTGATTTTTTCACATAAGCAGATAGAGCATGATTTTTCAGGCTGAACATGGGTTCAAATTCTGATTCTATTGTTTATTGACTGTGTCTTTGAAAACAGAATGACTAATTAGCTGCAAAAAAACCACCCAGAACTATTAGAAAAATATACATATTTTATAATAAAATGACTCCTTTTTATACTGTGTTTCACAGTTTGCAAGTGTCACCCACCTCATAGCTGCAAAATCATCTCACAGATAAGGAAACAGAGTGAGCGTCAGTGATATATGTTCATGTAGAGAAGGAGACGCAGTGTGAAATATAACCCAAGTCTTTTGAATTGTAGGGCACTATGCATTTTCTTATCATTACTTTACATCTTGCTGCTAATTCAGATGAATCTTTTTCTATCAAGAAAAGTTAAATTTATAGCAATTTTGATAATACTAAAAAAATTCGCTGCTTAAAATTGATGAAAGAACACAGAAAAAGGGAAAATGTTTAAAAATATTTTTCCCTTACTTAAAGTCTTAAAGAAAATTAAATTAGCCTTTTGAGGTGAAATGTTAACATATAGCTAAATTTGCAAAGTTCTGAAAAGTTCTATGTTTTGCCTTAAAACATTGCACTGAGTGCCCTTGTAATTGTATTAAGTACATTGCATGAACAAAAAACAGTAGATCATTGCAAAGTTTAAAGGGAAAAACTTTTCCAGCAGTTGACATGTGCCACTTATTTCATCAGATAAAAGCAAAAGAGGATGAAAACTTGAGGCTGGTCAGTCTAGTCAGTTCATATTTCTGTTCACTACATTTGTAAGCATCTTTTTTTTTTTTGTCTTTTGTCTTTTTCCGTGTCCGGCAANGGAGCGCCGCCGCGCTTTCCAAGCGGCGCACTATCCAGTGCGCCACCGGGCCGGCCCCTGTAAGCATCTTTTATTTTCCCTAATGTGTCTGACATATTTTATTTTTTTATGACTAATATCATCCTGAACGAGATTCACTTTTTTATTTTGTGGCTATTAAAAGTGCTCAGAGCTCCATTATTTGGTTTAAATTTGGAGGATGAAGAAATGATAAGAATTTTTAACTTTCTCTTGTACTACTTTAGAATTCCCAAAAGCATTAAGAAAATGTAGTGCAGATGAAATATATTAGGGCATTCAGCTCATATTAAAATCTCAAGTTCTACCTAGATATCAAAAAGTATATGCACAGTCAAAAGCAGGACCAGCTTTGACATAACAGAAAGAAGCAAAACTTGTTTCTACATCCGTTCAGCCACGCCCCTCAGACAGTTCCAGAAAGCAGATACCTTGTTTGCTCATGGAAACCAGTATCCATATCACGAGTTTTGTATTTTCTCCTGCAGTCAGGTCCTCAAGATCTCAGGAGAGAATACCCGTGTTGAAATGTTAATCTATTAAAACCATCTATTCTCATGCATTAAATGAATGCACCATGTTCAGATAACATGATAATTCTAATAACATGATAATTCCAACTTGAAAAAGTTATGACAAAATGGTAGTGAGAAGTAGACAGAATAATGCCTTTGGAACTGGACAGACTTTGTTTTAACCCTTTCTACCTTTTATCGACGACTCGTTAAAATTTTTGAATATCAAGTTCCTTACCTGTGAAATGGGGCTGTGTGTCTAGGAGACACTGCATGTGAATTGCCAGCACCATGTCTGGAAGGATATTATTTCTGCTGAGAATTTCAGGAACTTGAGGTAGGCTAGTAGGT
>NW_007733955.1:93170-98515 GCF_000696425.1 Galeopterus variegatus
TAGAAATACATTCAGTAAATTGAACACTTTACATCAGCAAACTGAATGCTGACCCTTGTGAGGCATAATGTTCTATATAACAGTCCTTGACTTTATACAAAGGTTTACTTAGTGCAGTTCTCAAATTGCACTAAGAAATATATTATATGTATGTATGGAAACAACACACTGTACTCCACAAATATGTACAATTGAAAAGTTTTATATAAGATGCCCTAATAAATAAATGAATACTAAATTAAAAATTAAGTAAATGAGATTTGCTATTATATTGCTGTAAAAATAATATTTACTAAATCCCAAAGAATTGTTTGTCCCCAAACAAAATTAATTATATTCTTAGAGCTTAAATATTTGAATGGAAAAAGATATAGTCAGTGACATAGAAAAATATTACAATGCTTAGTAAGCAATGTTGGGATTTAACAAAGACAACTGAAAGGCAGATCTTTTAACAACATTGGGAATATGTCTTGTTCCTTACTAAGCACGTATACCAACAGAAATTATTCTGATGGGAATCAGTATAACTATTATCTAAGTTTAAAGCACTTGAATATTATTACAGAGAACATGGGAGCTGTATTGAAGCAGTAATGTAAGCTTTGGTGAGGTGCGCTGTGTGGTCCGTATCAGAAGACTCAGCTGGTGGAATGATTAGAGATTCTACCATATTATTACAGAGAACATGGGAGCTGTATTGAAGCAGTAATGTAAGCTTTGGTGAGGTGCCCTGTGTGGTCCGTATCAGAAGACTCAGCTGGTGGAATGATTAGAGATTCTACGCAAAAGTGTGGACCAAATGACTGATCTGAATAAATACCAACTATACAGATGGATCCTACATTCGTTTTAATAATCTGAAAGCAACTCCCCAGGAGAAATACCTATCCAGTCTTATTCCCCCAAATAGCTTTTCTTCTCCTGAGACGTTGGCTTGCCTTTATCTTATGAACACTTGAATCCTATAACTGACTGGGTTTCCCTTTTTTAAATGGCTCCCAGAAAAAGCTTACTACACAACTAACATTAAACTATTAAGATATAAATGTTGCTTAACAATTTCATGATTTTAGTTTTTCTCTATTCCCATCTTTCTTCTTTTATCAAATATATATTATATACATATATTTGATTCTTGTCAATTATCTATCTAAATTTATACTATCTATACTATTCATACCATCATGTTGTATTTTATTTGCAATTTTAAGTTATGTTAATTATTTCTGTAAAAAAGTAATCTGAAAAATCTCTAAAAGTGACTTGTGGAAGTATTTTAAAAAGTAAAGAATTTATTTATTTGATTTATTATAGGAAAGAGTAAAGAGGAGAAAAAAGAAAGTTATTATATAAAAGACAATTTAAAACGTTAAGTGCATTCTCAAACTCTTGAGTGCTTATTCCTCCTTTTTATTTTCTTTTTTATATTTAAAGAAGATGTAATGTTATTAATATTATTTTTTACATTCTATGATGTTGTTGCAGAGCACTTGGGAGGGAGGCAGAGAGGAGAAAGGGGAAGGAAGTGGGGTGGAAGACGGAGGAAGAAGGAGGGGTGGGATTGAGGTCTGTGGCACCCCCTGCATTCCCACAGGGGAGACCAGGGGACTTCCAGTAGTGGAAGCCCATGGGCTGCCTGCAGGTGTTGGGGGACATGGCTGAGGACCAAGGCCCCCACCGCCCTGGCTTGGGAGGCCCGGGGGACTTCCTGCAGCAGCTTGGTGGTCACTGCTGGGCTAGCTGCAGGTGTCAAGGGAGCATGACCAAGGCCTGAGGCCCCCCACCACCCAGCTCAGGAAAGCCTGGGGTGCTTCCTGTGGTGGCTTGGTTGTCATTGCTGGGCTGGCTGCAGGTGTCAGGGGTACATGGCCGAGGCCCCCTGCCCCCCACTGTCCCAGGCAGGGAGAGTCCAAGGCACTTCCTGCGATAGCTCAGCAGCTTGTTAGAAGTTTCTGGGCTGGCTGCAGTTGTCAGGGGGGCATGACTGAGGCCTGAGGGCCCCCCACCACCCCAGCTTGGGAGAGCCTGGGGCGCATCCTGTGGCAGCTTGGTGGTCATTACTGGGCTGGCTGCGCAACTTGGGGGGGCATCGCCAAGGGATGCATTGCTGAGGGACATTGCTGAGGCCCCCAGGCTCCCCCTTATCTGGCTTGGTAGCCCAGGGGACTTCTGATCCTTCTAGGTTTTATAGGTGTTCTTTGGTGAAATAAGACCTTTACTAGTTAATATCAATCTTTGTCTCTGGTTGTAGGTACTTTCTTTTTTCTTTTATTTCTTTGTTGGATTATTTGCTGTTCCCACCATTTGAACTCTGCACTGGAACTAATTCGTTATCCTTTGCTTACTTCTAAAATGGGGGAACTTCCTGTGGGTACAAACACTTGAGCTCTCTGGTTGAGCTAAATTGCTGCTTTGCTGCTGATTCCTTAGGAAAGGTTTTTTGTGCAGCTCAGGTCTTAATGGTTGACTTTAAAGAGAGATGAGAGAGATCTGGTGCACCTGGGTTATGTAGATACTCTGGTCTGGGCCTGAGTCTTTTCATAAAACTGTACCCCCTGCAATTCTATATTCCTAACCAGTCTCTCCTTCACTGATTGGGGGACAGATCAGCTGTCCTTGCTGTGCCCCAGTGTTCTCCCAGTGGGCCCATCTCCCCCACTGCCCATGCTGCAAACAGTTCCCGTGGGATGGGCCTTGTACTGGTCCCTTGCAATGACTCACTGGCCTCTGAGTGGCTCCTTTTTTTTCAGTTGTTTTGGCTCCTCACTCCTATGTGGGTCCACAGGAATGCTATTGGTGGTCTTGCTGGCATTAGGGACAACAAGGCCATCATCTCTCCTGCCGCCTCCAAGCAACTTCATCTGATGGGCACAACTGTGGCTTTTGCCAGCTCCTGCTCCGTGCTCTCAGCAGTTCCAGCCTGGATGCAGCTGCAGCTCAAAATGGTCAGAGTGATTTTTTTCTTTCTCTCATCATGGCTTCTCCCACTTTCATGCACTCTGTACATCTCTCCT
Source organism: Galeopterus variegatus (assembly GCF_000696425.1). Taxonomy (NCBI): domain Eukaryota; kingdom Metazoa; phylum Chordata; class Mammalia; order Dermoptera; family Cynocephalidae; genus Galeopterus; species Galeopterus variegatus. Next base: position 96,188 of record NW_007733955.1, read on the forward strand.
CCTCTTCCCCTGAGCTCTAGCATCTCCAGTTTGGCTGTCGTTGATTTTTTATAGTTGTAAATTGGTTGATTTGTGGGAGAGAGTGATAATGGGGACTGTCTATTCTGCCATTCCTTCATGTGCTTTCGGCACACTGCACCATCCTGCAGTTTAGGTGGGACTGTTGATATGACATCAAGTTGCTCCCAAAGTTGCAGCACTGCCTCCCTAGGGCACTTGGTCTTTCTGATATCAAAAGCTCTTGTTCTTCCTCGGGAAGCAGTGCCAGAACCTGCGGAGCCACAGATACCAGAGGACTGATGTTCTCTAGCATCACATCTCTGGGATGGATCCAGCAGGGGCCACTCTTCCTAAGTGAAGTCCACAGCCAAACCATTGAAAGTCACTATTCCATTGACATGACATCGAGTTGTGCCCACAGCAGCAGCACTGCCCCTCTGGGGCACTTGGTCTTTCTGAAAGCAAAAGCTCTTATTCTTCATAGGGAAGCAGCACCAAAGTCTGTGGGGGCATCCAGGATGTTCTATATTGTTCTTCCCTCAGCATGCCCAGAGGCTGCCAGGGGACTCACTCCTACATGTGCTTTCATCATGCTGCACCATGCTGCGGTTTAAGTAGGACAGTTTTGGAGGGTGGGAAGTCCACAGTTCATGCAACACATCTGGTGAGGTGACTCTACAGCAATGCAAAGTGTCACATGGTGAGAATGGCAGAGCAGAGAGAGACATAGGAGAGGTGCCAGGATACCTTTTCTCCTTTTTATTTTTAATCCTCATGAAAGAAATATGGCACTAACTGCAAACTGGTTGCCTGCAAATAACATCAGTAAAATTCTGTGAGAAAAAGATATCTGACTATCTGTTCTAATTAAATTATTGGTTTATTTTCTTACTAAAATGCCCGTGAAAACATAGCAGAGTGCTGGCACAGTGCAATCTGAGAACCTCAGATTCAGGAGAAGGACAAGCTGGGAAACATGTGTTTTTCTGCATTCCATCAGTTTACTACCAGGGAAGTAGGCAGTGGAAAAAAGAAACAGATTAACTAAGAGAGAGTGTATTAGAAAAAAGAAATTTGTCAGGAAGATAGGAACATCAACAGCCCTCCAACCACAGATCTGTGAGTTTTCCTCTGAACACATGGGTAGAAAGCAGGGAGAGGACAATCCAGCCACTCTGTGTCAGGGTAGGCGCCCTCAGCTCTGGGATAAGAAAGAATAACAACAAAGTATAGGCTGTTAAAATAATTGCAGAATAAGGAATAAAAGATGATTTCTTCTGGGACACTGGGGAAGAGCAAATCTCTAAAAATTATTTATTTCAAGATCTATAGAAAATTTCAGGAAAATATTTGGAATAATTTACAGAATAGATAAAGATATGGTCTCTTTGGAAAAGAGGCAGAAGTTTATGTAGAGAACAAACAAAAATAAAAGCAAACAAAAAGGATGAGTAGGTAAGAGAATAGGAGGAAAAGGGAGGAAAATGAAGTAAATCAGGATTTCAAATAAATAAAAACATAATATTAAAATGGAAATTCACACTGGCAGTAAAGAATGGAAAAGCTTCTGTAGAGAAATCAAATGTTGATGGGGAGTGCAACTTTAATACTGTTTCCCAAATGCAGAGGGAAGAAATGAAATTAAAATAATGAGATAAGATGACAGAGAATATAGAGTGTTCACATGCATAATGGGTGTTCCTAAATCTAGTTCAAGGCAAAGCATAAAGAAAAATCTCAAGAACATTCATTCGGTGAAAAAAGATATTTTAAAAGACCCAAAACAACTACTATCATATTTCAAGGATTCAACCTAAAAATCCAGGAGACAGTAGAGCAAGATCTAAGAAGATTTGAAGTGAAAATGCTATAACTCAATTACTTTATATGCATGTTAGTGCTTCAGCTGTCAGAAGAACAAAGACAGAAATTAAAAATAAATGAAAGCACATGAATGAAAAAAATAAGACACTAATGAAGATTAAGGACACAAGTTTAAATTACTGTTAGATACTTCATTATAAAACTAAAAATGAATGTTAAAATGTTTTCTAGGGGGCTGTCCAGTTGGCTCAGTTGGTTAGAGCACAGCTTTATAACAACAAGGTCATGGATTCGAATCCCATACCAGCAAGCTGCAAAAAATAAGAAAAAAGAAAAAAGGTTTCTAGGAAGAAATTTGAATGTAATAAAATATTTCTGAATTGAAATACTCAAACTAAAAATTTGATGGCTAATGAACAATGAAAAGAAGCAATAAACATCTTAAATGTACTAACCATCTTGGTTAAAATAGATTTGACACAAAGATTCTGTCACTTTTGACAC
>NW_007733955.1:99365-101698 GCF_000696425.1 Galeopterus variegatus
AAATGTACTAACCATCTTGGTTAAAATAGATTTGACACAAAGATTCTGTCACTTTTGACACGTGATACTATATATTTCACAAATATAGGCTAATGATTACCTTTGAAAAGCATTAAGGTAATTATGTCATTTGATTTGTTCACTTACTTTCTTCTTTTTTTTAAATTTAGGAGAGGTGATTTACAGGTGATTTTCCCCAGGAAATCAAGTGTACATGACATAAAATGTCAGAAAATTATTACAAATAAAGAAACAGTAAGGGATATTATGCAAAAACAGAGACAGAAAAGCCTAGGACTGGATGGCTTCACTGCAGAATTCTACCAAACCTTGAAAGAAGAATTAATACCAGTTCTCTATAAACAATTCCAAAAAATTGAAATAGAGGCCAACCTCCCAAACTCATTCTATGAGGCAAACATCACCCTGATACCAAACATCACCCTGAACCAGACAAAGGTCCAACAAAAAAAGAAAGCTACAGGCCAATATCTTTGATGAATATAGATGCAAAAATTCTCAATAAGATATTAACTAATAGAATACAGCAACACATACATAAAATTATACACCATGATCAAGTGGGATTCATCACAAGGATGCAAAGTTGGTTCAACATATGCGAGTCAATAAATATGATACATCACATCAACAAAATCAAAGACAACATCCATGAGATCTTCTCTATAGATGCTGAAAAAGCATTTGACAAAATTAGACATTTATTTATGATAAAGACTCTGTACAAATTACATATGTAAGGTAACTATCTCAACACAATTAAAGCCATATATGACAAACCCACTGGCAATATCATCATAAATGGGGAAAAATTGAAAGCTTTTCCCTTAAGAGCAGGAATAAGACAAGGATGCCTACTCCTACCACTCCTATTCAACATAGTATTGGAAGTACTAGCCAGAGCAATCAGGGAACAGAAGGAAATAAAGGGCATCAGGTTGAAAAAGATAAAGTCAAACTGTCCCTGTTTGAAGTTTATATGATCCTATATATAGAACAGCCTAAAGACTCTACAAAAAAACTCTAAGAGTTGATAAATGATTTCAGCAAAGCTGTAGGATACAAAATCAACACAAAAAAATCAGTAGTATTGTTATACTCCAACATGAACTAGCAGAAAAGAAATCAAGAAAACTAGCCCATTTACAATAGTCACCAAAAAAATAAAATGCCTAGGAATAAAGTTAACCAAGGACATGAAAAATCTCTACAATGAGNAGAGTTGATAAATGATTTCAGCAAAGCTGTAGGATACAAAATCAACACAAAAAAATCAGTAGTATTGTTATACTCCAACATGAACTAGCAGAAAAGAAATCAAGAAAACTAGCCCATTTACAATAGTCACCAAAAAAATAAAATGCCTAGGAATAAAGTTAACCAAGGACATGAAAAATCTCTACAATGAGAACTACAAATCACTGTTGAGAAAAATTAAAGAGGATACAAGAAGATGGAATGATATCTCAGCTCATGGATTAGAAGAATTCATTTTGTGAAAATATCCATACTAAACAAAGTGATCTACAGATTAAATGCAATCCCCATCAAAATTCCAAGGACACTCTTCTCAGAAATGGAAAAAACAATTCTAACATCCATATGGAATAACAAAAGACCACAAATAGCCAAAGCAATCCTGAGCAAAACAAAGCCAGAGGCATAACAATATCTTACTTTAAACTATACTACAAAGCTATAGTAACCAAAACAACACAGTACTGGCATAAAAACAGACATATGGGCCAATGAAACAGAATAGGGAACCCAGAAGTCAACCCATACACCTACAGCCTTCTGATCTTTGACCAAGGCACCAAGAATACACACTGGGGAGGAGACTCTTCCTTCAGTAAATGATGATGGGAAAATTGGACATCTGTATGTAGAAGAATGAAACTAGACCTGAACCTCTCACTTTATACCAAAATCAACTCAAGATGGATTAAAGAATTAAATATACATCCTGAAACAATTAAACTCTTACAAGAAAATATAGGGGAAACACTTCAGAAAGTAGGACTGGGTGTAGACTTTATGAATATGACCCCAAAAGCATAAGCAACCAAAGGAAAAACAAACAAATGAGATTATATCAAACTAAAAAGCTTCTGCACAGCAAAATAAGTAATTTACAGAGTGAAAAGACAACCAAAAGAGTGGGAGAAAAAAATTGCAAAATATACACCTGACAAAAGATTAATATCCAGAGTATGCAAGGAACTCAAACAGCTTAACAGTAAAAAAAAACCAAATAACCCAATTTAAAAATGGGCAAAGGAGCTGAATAGGCAATTCTCAAAGGAAGATAT
>NW_007733956.1:0-293 GCF_000696425.1 Galeopterus variegatus
CTAACCACTATGTCGCACCTGCTCCTTAAAGGAAATACTGATTCCTGTGTTAACTTGACTGCACCTAGAGGAAGGGATAGAGGCTTCTCCATTCTCTCCTTTTCTTCACGGCTCTAATTTAAGGAGTTACTATTCAGGCACGTGGAAAGTTCAGTTAAAGAGAAGATATAACAACTATACTTTTTTTGTAGTTGTTACAACAAACAAACGGAAAGGACATTCTTGGGGGGGAGGGGAGAGAGGGAGGAGGGCGGGAGGTGTCGGTGACGGGCCATAATAATCATATACATTGT
>NW_007733956.1:1221-26159 GCF_000696425.1 Galeopterus variegatus
AAATACCACATGTTCTCACTTATTGGTGGGAACTAAAAAAAAAAATAAACAAATTAATTTACCCACAAACACACACACACAAAAAAAAAAAACCGGGGGGGGGGGGGGGGGGAGAGAAGATATAACAACTATACTTTTTTTGTAGTTGTTACAACAAACAAACGGAAAGGACATTCTTGGGGGGGAGGGGAGAGAGGGAGGAGGGCGGGAGGTGTCGGTGATGGGCCATAATAATCATATACATTGTATATTGACAAAATAAAGATTAAAAAAAATCATTTTAATTTTACTGAGACCTTTCAAACATTTCATCAAAAAATTTTTGATTACAAAAACAATTATTTCTAACTCCATGCATACAGCATGAAAAGAGTGTCCCTAAATTCTGAGGGAGTATTACCTTGAGCTTCTAGAAATAAATAGGCTACTCATCTGTTACATCAGAGAAAACGTAAAACATTAGTAATAGTGCCTTGGGTTTATAATAATAGCTTTCTTCTGAAATGCTCAAAGAGCTTCACTGATGGTATCCCATTTATTCTCACAATATTGCTCTGACTTTTAACAGAAGGTTCTATGTGGAAAAAAGAGAGAGAGAGAGAATTTAAAATCATGATTAATGAAGACATTAGAGTACATACCAGTTGCCTGATTTCCTGCCTACGTATAGTTGTTTGATTCTATGAACCCGAAGAGGAACTTCCTAAGACAACTATTTAGAGAACCATGGAAAGTTAGTGCCAAAAAGGACTATATATGTCATTTAAAACAACCTCATGCTTTTACATTTGAGAAGATGAAAACCACTCAGTAGGGCCACCATCCCCGTTCCCAAATGGCTGCCTAAAGCCACATCCGCCATCAAAACTCATCCCATACTTGGTTTCCAGAAGTCAGGGCACAGGAGAAAGCCTTTAGGTTATAAAAGATAGAAGGATGCGCTCAAGTTCTATGATAAACCGGGCAGAGGACTTACGAATTGGAATGGGCCAAAAGAGCACAGTGATTTGGGGACTGTTTTCTGCTGACACCCCCAAGATCAAAAACCGACAGCAGGAGGTCCACTTGGCAGGGTTAACAGGAGCTCGGCTGCGAAGCCAACAGCGGTCCAGGCTGTGACCGAAAGCAGTCGAGATAAGCAGCCAGGGAGCCCCACGGACCTCGGGCAGAGGAGAGCTTGCACTCTCCAAGCGGAACGTGGTGTGGTGAGAAAGAGAACTAGGTTTTAAAATACAACAGGAAAGAAAGGAAAAGTCTGACATGTTTTGATTTCCAGCTTGGTGTTTTCCCAATTCTAGCCCAGGGCCACCATCATGCACAAAGCTGGGATTCCTTTCACATTAGCAGCATGGTGGCACTAAAAATCATGGCCAAGAGCTCAGCGTCCTTAGAGAGGATCCTCTCTCTTTCCAATGTGAAATGACAAACCCCCAGTGGAGGGTCAGTAACAGCAGCACTAGAGGGAGGGTGGAGATCCAGAGGGCTGGAGTGGCCAGCTGGGGGATCAGGGGGTCTCTGCAGCCACAGGCACCCGGGGGCTCAGACAGTGGGACTCATTTATCCCTGGTAACAGCAAGAAAGGTAGCCCAGCTAATTTAAATCCACAGCTACAGCAAAACACCCCACCGTAGCTAAAAGCCAGCCTCCCCATCCACCAAATCATTTAAAAGGACCTGCTAATAAGGAGAAAAACTGAGTTGCTTAACTTTCTTTCTCTTTCCATTTCCTTTCTAGTAGAGGTGTTAATGAGGACGGAAAGGTCCAAAGTGCAAAGAGAGAGGAGATGAAAATGTCTGGAAAATATGAATTGTGTCGTCAGCCTTCAAATAAGGCAGGCTGATCCTAACATCAGTAGCAGACAGACGTTTAAGACAGTTCAAAGAGCTTCCTTCTAGATGTCCGTGAAGATTGCTGTGCAAGTGAGGGAAATATTTAGTAACAAAGGAGACCTGACCCGGGTCGTGCTCCGGATTCCATGACCTCTCTTCCCCTTAGTTGCTTCAACTATAAAACAGTAAGTTGGATGTAATGACTTAAAATTCTAAAATTTAGGATATAAATTCTCCAAAATATGTAACATTAGATTCTCTATACAAAATGGTGATACATTCATCCTATTTTTCAGGGTCATTGTGAAGATTAAATGAAAAAATGAGAATGGATAACGTAATTTTATAATGTGGCAACGCAAGTACGTATTTCTATTAACAGCCCTGCCAGATGGGACTAATCTGATCCCCACTTCACAGATAAGTGTGTGGAGCCTTGGAGAAGTTGGTGGACATGACTGAAGTCACACATGTACTAACTTTTGGAACTGGGGCTCCAAACAGATCTGAGTTCAAAGCCCGTATGAATAACCTCTGTACAACACAGCACTCCAATAATGTATGTACCAGCTCCTGGAACATAATAGATTATCAATCAATATTATCATGCCTAGACTATCACCCAGTATGGGGAAGTATTTTAATATATGTCTATTGAAAGGATGAATAAATGAGCAAATAAACTATATGGCATATAAAGCTGTTTACACTGAGATCTTAGACTTCAAGTTTCCACCCAGTCCCGGGGTATTGTAAATCCAATTACTGAGGAAACTCTAGGGCAGTTGCCTTTTCAAAGAGTCTGGAGTCAGAGTCTAGGAAGCTGTGTCTATCCAAGGATGGAAGAATCCTGATAAAGCACAGCAACCACATTACAGCCCAGAAGTGCCTAAAGTATACTTGGGGACTAGGATTCTGGCTTTAATTGAATCTTAAGAAGAATAAACAGACCAGAAAAGACAGTCTCTTATTTACTGACATTTTCCTGCTCAACTAATTCAATAATTAAATAAGACTTGGAATTCTGATGAGGAGTTTCCCTGTGTTCTTACTGCCTTCTGGAAGTTCTTTAGACTTCACACAACCACAGGCAAGCGAGCCTCTTCAGAACAAGGGTGACACTGAATGATGAGCCACTGGGCAAAGCATGCGCCATTACACCCCCCCATTCAGAGCAGGCAGAAACGACAGCTGAGCAGGCCCCTTCCAGAGCTAGGGTTATAAACTTCACTGCCCACTCCCAACTCACAGCAATCCCAGGCTCTGTGGCTAATGAGCAAGGTAAGGGGGGCGTCTAAAAGGAAAAAAGTGGGTTTCTTGGAAGTAGGCATCTGTGCAAGCAGCAACCCCTACCTTTCCCTGCTTCCTGTTCAAACCAGAGAACAGGTTTGTCCCTGTCCTCTCCTAATTCTGTTAGTGAAGACCTGGGTTATTGGGCTCTAACTAGTCCTGTCTCCGTTCTCAGAATTCCTACAACCACACACTGTGTCCAGTTCCAAAAGGTGAATTCTCTCTTTTCACCAACAAAACAAGCAAATGGTTTGAAAAATGCGCCAGAGGAGAAAATAACATTAGTAGTAAATAAATCACTGGAGCATGAAAGGAACCTTCTCAAAACAGACAGACAGACACAAGGGCAAAGGGAGGCAAGGGAATGAGGAAGAACAATGTGCCCTGTTCTCCAAGCACAGAAGCAGCAAAACATGCGTTGGAGCCCAAGGAATGCATCGTTCCAAATTGCTAATCAATGCTGGACTCCAACACCAGCAACTGCTAATAACGAAGAAAGAATCACCGCTCTTCAGCTGTAATTATTTCTGACATGGGTCTCCAGGAGGGGTGTCAAGCCTCAGGTTAGCAGCTCAGTGTGATAATAACCCAAGATTACTAGAAATTCACAATGTCTGAAGAAAAGGAAGGCTTGGAGAGAGGGAAGTGGCAATTAGAAATACTTGTCATGGTAATTGCGTTGTGAAAAGCAGGCATCCACTTTTCAGCAGCCGGTGTAGGCTTTCTTCTGCCTGAATTTAGAAAAACATCTTCCGGGCAGGTAGAGCAATGGAGAAATGCATCAAATTTTCAGAAATGACACAGTGTGGAAAAAGTATTATTTCTGTCCAAATAATGGTGTGCTGGAAAATAAAAATTCTTGAAATCCATAAGGCTGAGAGCAGCATTAGTTGAGCAGCCAGTGAAGTTGCCTTAAGGCAACTACCAGCCGCCTGATCTTCTCACTCATAGCAGTGACTTCAGTCCATGTCAACATACTGTCCTCTGCCAAGACCAAAACAGCTCTCTAATAACAAACAGTCGAGGGTCTTTGACTTTATTCTTCCAGCACTCACTTTGTCAAAACTTGGACACATCAAAAACTCTTCATGCCAGAGCTGGTCTAAACATGTAAACTAAGATTTGGTCAACCAAAGCCTCTCAGATGCCAGTAAAATACATGGCAGTACACACATGGACTCCAACAAATGGGACAGTGCTTCTCTTCTGTGGCGTTTGGAAACCCATGAAGAAATCAAGAAACGCAGACACTCATTTGAGTCTCCAGTGCTGGCTTCAAGACAGAGTTCTGCCTCAGCTCTAATACTAAATGGTACAGCTACTACTAAACTTGAAGCTCGAGTGAGCGTTCTAAAATGCAACTCTAATCATGTCAATCCCAGGCCTGAAATCTGTCAGTGGTTTCCCTTTGCTTTTTGGATAAGCTGCGGTCTCCTTAGTACGATGTCATTAACCTATGAGGTGCCCCATGATCTGACTTCTCTCCACCTCTTGTGATTCAACCCTTATCCATAATTCACATCACATTTTTGAACACTAGTCAATATAACAGTTTTCAGACACACCATGCTCTCCAAACCTCTGTACTTTTGTACAGGTTGTTCACTCGGAGAATCTTTTTTGCCTAATTAACATTTATTGAGCATTCAAGACTCAGCTCTGGAGCCACCTCCACCCTGAAGATGTCCTTATTCCCACCTCCACCCGCCCCTACCAAATGTGGTCTCAGGATCTCTTCTGTGGACTATTCACTCGGAGAATCTTTTTTGCCTAATTAACATTTATTGAGCATTCAAGACTCAGCTCTGGAGCCACCTCCACCCTGAAGACGTCCTTATTCCCACCTCCACCCGCCCCTACCAAATGTGGTCTCAGGATCTCTTCTGTGGACTCAGGTTGCATCTAGAGCATTCCTGTATAACAGGGACCCCACCCTATGTCGTTTGCTCACCCATGTGCTCCTTCAGACTGTGAGCTTGCCTTTTATTCCATTTTCTCCAGGGCCAGTTATCATGAAGTGCTCATATGCCAGGCTCAGGCTGAAGAAATCCATAGAAGAAGAAAAAAGGAAGAAAGTTAAGTCCAATAACAAAGGGAGAATACTTAGTATAGTCAGAAATAATTAAACCTAGTTATGGTTTTGCCAACTGTAGGCATCAGAGGCTAAATTCTGAGCCAGGAAATATCTCCTCTGGCCAGTAGTCTACATGTTTACAAAATTTTTTTACTTAGGAATTTGTGGAGGTTAAAAAAGAAGAAAAGGAGTTAATGAGAACTGAAGGTACTGTAGAGGGGTGCAGGATTCTGATGTCCCTCTCCTGTGCCTCACCTCTGAAAAATCAGTGACGAACCTTAAGCAGGGACTGGCCCTGAGCCTGCCTGGACCTTCCTTCTTCAGCAGGTTACACATGGCTCTGCCTTTATGGCCTGATAGGTGCTGGAATGTAACTGAGTTTTAAGAATTGACTCTCAGTTTTTAGAAAGGTATTGCTTTCCTCATCTCTGCAAAATGCTGGCCGTGCATCTCTCTATAACCCAAGACACTAAATCCCCACCCTGAGCTCAATGTCTCTGGTCTCTCTGACCAGCAGATTCTCTGGGAAGGCTCAGTATTCCTCTGGGCAAGGTTGGTTTTAGAGTCTGTTTGGTAAAAGAGTCTTTTCCTGCTCAGATTCAAACTTATTTGGACAACATTTGCATAATGACACATTATTGCCCATGTAACACCAGTAAACATCCCCTGGGCAAGGCAATATGGGACTTGACATTAGCAAAATTACTTGATACAGGGTGATCTTGGCTACGGCCAAAAGGGGCTTGTGTGGGGCCACTGACACCCCAACCACACATTCCAGATACTATACTTAGTCACAGGGGGAACTAATAGCATAAGGAGAAAGTGGCCTACAAGGAGAGACAGGGGAAGTAAGGAAATAAAGAGGATTCTACGTGTAAGATTTCCAGTTGGACTTTCTTTTATACAGGCAGGGGACACAAGCAGAAGTGAAGGAGCTGTTTTCACAGGAATATCTGTGACACACAAGGCACAGTAGTGTTGTGCAGAGGACAAACGTAGAGCTCTGATGCACTTTATTAGCATAGCAAGGTCAGGAGAGCTTGCAGGTGGGATCAGCAGAAGACAGTGCCATGGGCAGGACACACCAGCATGCTGCCTCCCTTGACTGCCAGTGAGTGAAAGACATCATCAGGAGGCTAGACCAGCAGAGTACATGGGAGAGGACCATTCCTGATCACTGAAGAGACACCCCCAGGAACACACAGAAATACCTGCATGATGCATTGGGGTGTGTGAGATTTTAAAAAGACTGAGATCTGGCAAATGCAGGTGGGGCTAATGTCTTGCACATACAAATTAGTATTCAGGAACCAGAAAAATGTTATCATTACTATTAAAGCAATTTCAGTTATATTTTTCATGTTCAAAATTATCTAAAGTACCTAGAACCACTTCTGGCACAAAGCAGGTACTCTATAAATGTTATTAAGTTTGTAGTTGAAGAGCGATCATGAGGGAATGTGAGAAGAGGTCTGTCATGCAGCCAGTACTGGAACAGCTATACCAAGTGCTTACGACTGGTGTCCCCTCTGTATGGCTCCTGTGATACTCCGTTTCTTCTTTTGAATATTGGCCCCAGATGAGACACTAAGAAATCTGAGATGACCCCGCCCTCCCCTCTGGTGATTATCAAAGCAGTTCTGGGTGGGTTCAAAAGCCTGCAGGCTCAGCAGCTCCCCTGAAGGAAAGGAAAGCAGTTTCCTCACTGCCTGCTTGCCCCCCTCTTCTCCTGCTCCCCATCCACAGGGCACCGGGACAAGGCACGTCCCAAGCCTGGTTCCCTAAGGTCCTCTCTCATGGAAGGACTCAACATCTGTGACCTGGGAATAAACGCAGCTCATCTTTTGCAGCATTTTGTAAGTTTTGCCCTTAATGTGGGTGCCGGCCCTGTCTGACAGTTGTTTCGGGAAGAGCAGGGAAGGGTGTTTTACAGCCCGGCTTCTGGGAAGCACAGATGTTACAGGCTGTGTCGTGGTGAGGAGGAAAAGGCTGCAAGGAAGGTGGGAGAGCATTAATTATCTTCCTGCAGCTGTTCATTAGCCCACAGATGCCTTGCCTGGCCGTCTTCAGGACTGACAGTCACACAATTCCAAAGCAAAGCAAACCAGGAGATTTGAAGGAAAAAGAAAAGAACTACCTGAAGGTTGAAATGGAAAGCAACCCACAGAACAGCTGGAGATGCCCTATCCCAGCTTCCTGGAGCACAGGGTGACAACAGGCCACTCTGTGATGCCGTAGGGCTCAGCCCCAGTCAGCACAGGCTGCAGGTGAAGCTCTTTATCCACACGCTTGTGGGAAGGCAGACCTCACAGGTGTATGGGAACGGGATGCAGGGGTGAAGCCTTCTCCTTTTTAAATTGCAACTTTCAAGTGCCAGTGAAAGACGCTGATTCGACAGCCCTGTAAACTCAAATGCTGAGTCTATTTGGTTTGAAAAGAAGCACAGTTCTCATCAAAGATTTGAAAATAAGCATTGTAGACCTCAATATATTTAGCCTGCTGAGATCTCACCTCAACTTTATTTTGTTTTTCTCCATCCAGGAGAAATAACAAATGATAGCCTCAAATACTGGCACAGCAAATGCAAATCAGCCCTGTGAGCTTTAGCCTGCCCATCCTGTCACCAGGCACCTGGTTCTAAGACAGCCCAGTTGTGTCAATATCTTCATGCTGCAGACATGGTGTGCCCTTGGGTCCCAGGTTCTCTCCCAGAGCAAGTGTCTTTCTTGCTTCAAAAACGACTTCAAGTTCCTGCCCCTTCATGAATCTTTGAAATCAGGGTGGAAAGACAAATACCTTTCCTTGCCTCAACCTGTGCCACAAACCCTAGTTCCTTGTGTCCCAGTCAGAGAGGAAGCAGAAGAACAATCTTGTCTGTGGTGTGAATTAAGAGTCTCCATCTGACCAAGCCTGGTCACTTAAAGCTGGACAGTGTCACATGCTCCCTGTCCAAGGCTCGCAGACAACCGCAGCAAGTGGGGGTCTCGGCCAGAAGATGTGAGTGAATGAAGCCCCTCCCTGGCATTTTATGGGAATTTATTTCTGGCAGGGAAGGATACAACCCCTACCTGTCAGCCCTGATGTCTCCCCACCCCCTGGTCTCATGTGTTAGAGCCCCACTGATGAGCAGGCCCATCATGCTGACCCTCTTCACAAGGCAGCTGTCACATCACAGACGACCATGTGGGCTGTCACTTGCTATATCCCGCTCACAGAATACCACTCACGGGCTGTATTTCACATCCATTTCAATAATGACCTTGTTTGTGGTCTTGGTCTAAGTGTCACCACATGCCCCAGAATTACACAAGACATAACAGAACCCAGGACAAAGAGAAATCAGAGATGGTGTCTTGGCCCTCCCGTCACCCAGACCCAGCCCAAGTCAGTCATTCCAGAGAACTGATTTTCATCTTGAAGATTTCTAGGCAAACGGATTCATGCTTTTCTCAGCCATCAGGTTTGGTCTTCACTAAAAAAAGTTCTTCCTTGGGGCCGGCCCGGTGGCACACTGGATAAGTGCGCCGCTTGGGAAGCGCGGCGGCGCTCCCGCCCGAGGGTTCGGATCCCACATGCAGACCGGTTCCCGCTCACTGGCTGAGCGAGGCGCGTAATAACTTCGTATAGCATACATTATACGAAGTTATCGAAAATATATTGAGCAGCTGGGATATCATTAATGCTTAACAATTCTATCCTTATGATTATATCTTGGCCAATTAGGTTGTCATTGACCACCAAAGGGTATAATATTTTCTGATGTAAATGTCACACGTGTATCTGTGTAGCTCATATTTTATTACATTGATGTGTTGCATAATATACACTAAATATAAATGCATTTGCTTCTTTGGACCACTATGTTAAAAAGTGTAGTTAAAGAGGAATAAAATTAAAATATAAATTGATTTAAAAAAATAATTAGGGGCCGGCCCGGTGGTGCACTGGGTAAGTGCGCTGCTTGGGAAGTGCGGAGGCGCTCCCGCCCGAGGGTTCGGATCCCACATACAGACCGGTTCCCGCTCACTGGCTGAGCGAGGCGCGGGAGCAACACCGAGGGTTGCAATCCCGTTGCCGGTCCCCGGTCCGGTACGGGGGCAACACTGAGGGTTGCGATCCATTGCCGGACACGGAAAAAGACAAAAGACAAAAAAAAAAAAAAAGTTCTTCCTTGTGTCTAACCTAAACTCTCAGTTGAAGCTTTGAGTCATTTCTCCCAGCACCTTTCTCAGAAGCTGTGTGCATTCCCTGTCTCTACTAAGATTCAATGTCCTCATTCACATTTAGGAAAAAATCAGTTAAAGGCTGCTCTCTGACAAAATCACAGAGTACTAGGAATTAAAAGGCTGCCTACATCCAGGGCCATTCACTCAACCTCTTCTCTGGTCCCAAACTCCTAATCAGAGAGGATCTGGGCTCTTCCAAAATCCAGAGTTGATTCTTCTCCTTTCCCTCTCTTTCCCTCCCTAAGTGGTAACCCAGAGCTATCTATTTGTAAGTGGTTTTCTTCATTCTCAGTAGTTCCACTTTGGGCATTTTGCTATTTTTATATTATTTATAGGGGTGTGATCCTTTTGTGATGATTATCTGTGATTAATCCTCGAAGCTATGGGAAAATCAGTGTAACGGCTTGTACCACATCTAACGAGAGTTGATGTCTGTGTAGCTTTTTTGTGTTAAGCAGCTTTGCAAGTTCACTTTAATTGACAAGAGGAAAAGAGGATATGCAATTAAAAAGGTGTTTATTATTTATTTTTTAATTTATAATTTGTAGGAATTATGTATATAGCAGACAGATAATAAGGCAGGCTTTCAGCATGATTTAATGAAGCCAGGTGGCATGTCAGCAGGGCCCTAGTGCCCTCAAAGGGCTTCTTGTCCTTTTCTCCCTTGGTCCAAGCTGCCATCAGACTGAAGTCACACTCTGCCCAGTCGGATGCAAGAGAAATGAGGATGTTATGCTAGTCCTAGGAATATGGTCACAGCGTGGATCTCAAACTGCTTTTTAAGATAGGAGCTATGCGTAAACCATCACACCCATTTCTGACGATATGGGACAGGGAGAAGCCAATTCTCCCCCTGAAGAGTGGCTGTCTCCCCAGACACTGGCAGTCAAACAAGCACAACTCAGCCCTCAAGTCTAAAGGGTTAAAGAGGAGATTTACAGGACCATATTTCTTTCCCTGAAACATCGGGCAGTTCATATGTACACATTTCTCTCCACTAAGATCTAATTTTCCACCATTTCCCTTGATTTGCAGCTTCCTTTTCCCCATTTCCTTGATTTAATGCCCAATTATTTTTTGTCCCATTGCCAGTAAAACAAAATATTTCATAACTGCTTCTGGGAGGTTTTTAGATACTGTTTTAAATACATGACTTACACACCTCATATTGTAAAATTTAGAAGAATCTAGTGAACATCTAGATATGGATTCTGCATTTTTCTCAACAAGCCAAACTTGATATTTAAAAGCACCATGCTGTATTTTAGCAAATGCCCAGCACTCCCCTGTCTTGACCCAGCATCCTCCTCAGTGTCAACCTGAGAGCAGGAACGCTGACACCTCTTATCCCCCACTCTCTGGCCTACTTTCCCTCCCCTGGCAGTGAAAGGTAAGTGGACAGAGAACTAGCTGGGTGGTCAAGAGTCCGGCATCAGGTTCCACACCTGCCCAGCAGACTGAGCAGCCCCGCTGGCTCACTTCACTAATTTGGTCCTTAGTTACCTTGTGCATAAAATGAGAGTTTTGAATCAAATCTCTTCTAATTTTCTTATAGCTATAAAACTCTGGATTCCCTTCTGTGTCCTAGAAACAGGAATTAAACAACTGGACCAAGGGGTCTGGTTTTGGCACTTAAAGAGAGAGAAAATAAAACATCAAGAGGCAAGGCTTCTCTACTATTGAAATCCTTTTCCTTATTTAAGCCTCTTTTGGCCTAATTTTCGCATGCATATACACGAGGACAGTCGGACAGAAAGGAATCTTACAGAAGTTGTCCCAATTTGTTTGACAATCTCACTCCTCTGCCTGCTCATCCTGTTTTATGGATTATTTCTCCATTCTCAAAATAAAAATTAACTTTGTTTTAAGAAGTATACATGAATTTTAGGAAAGCTGCAAAAATACTAGAGATACCCTGGGCTATCCAAAAACCATTATCAACAACCCAACTCTGGAAATGTGGTTGCAGGATGTGCCACTCAATTCCAGGTCTGCTAATAGGAAAGGAATACTTATTATTCAGGCAAAACTCCCCCAAAGTCAACTTCCAGGTTCTGTCACATCATACATTAGGTCACCTTTCTGAATTTCACCATCCAGAGAGAGCACCGCTGGCCCCAGACGGGTTCCCAGCCAAAGGTCCAGGGATGGGATTAGGTTCTACAGGAGGCACTTCCTACTACAGAAAAGGTCTATGGGGCAACAAGCACAGAGCCCAAGAAAAAGTGAGATTCAAACCCAAGTCCAGAGACCAGAAGGCCCAGAGGCAAGGAAACCAGAGGGCAGAGCTAGATAGAGAAAGCCTAAAGGGAAATTAGATTGAACTAGGTAAGAAGGGATTCCCAAAGCCACCAAGACAAGGGGAAGCCTGAACAAATTACCAGGTTAAGAAAGGATCAGATTATATTGCATATTGATTCAAATCAGCCCTTGCTGGAGGGCCTGAATCCGCCCCCCGCCCCCCCAGCCAACCCTACCCCACTCCACCCCACTCCACCCCCACACACACACTAGGGCTGAACATACTCTCAAGAACTCTTGGGTTTCCAAGGTGATTTCTGTAAACCATGATGGTATTTGCTTATTGGGGGCAGGCAAGGGCCTGATATCTGGTTGGGATAGGTGGGAGTCAAGAGGAGTCTAAAAAGATGATGGTTTGACCACACAATGCTCCCTGTACTTCCGTCTCCAACTTATCTCTATTTCCCAAACAAAGCAGCTGTGGGTGTCTGTAGGTACCATATTTGCTTATTGGGGGCAGGCAAGGGCCTGATATCTGGTTGGGATAGGTGGGAGTCAAGAGGAGTCTACAAAGATGATGGTTTGACCACACAATGCTCCCTGCACTTCCGTCTCCAACTTATCTCTATTTCCCAAACAAAGCAGCTGTGGGTGTCTGTAGGTACCAGGAAGACTCAGCAACTCTATGGAGAAGCTAGTGGGACTTCCTCCACTGTGGGCCTGCTGAGACTGTGAGCATGGAGGCCCAGCTACAGAGTGCTCAGGTCAGAACCTGCAGATCCTAGCGGAGCTCGATGTGCATAGACACCTTCCTTCCACACAAACACATGCACCCACCAGGGGAAGGTCTATATCCAGCCGGAGAGAGAGTCTTATTCTCTTTGGTCCCCAAGGACAGGTGGGCTGACTCCTCCTTCCTCCTGGGGTTGGAAGGGCCCACAGAGACCAGGAAGACAGGAGGTTCTACCCATAGTCCAGCTGTTACGCTGGCCCTCAAGGGTCAAGATCCTTTGGCCTCTGTACAGAATACCTTACTGAAGGTTCTCCAACCACACCTGAGCCCCAGTGAGGAGACGAAGAGACATAGCAGCACATCCCACAGTGAAAGAAGGTGCCAATCACACTGAACAGCCCTGCCCTTTAGGAGTTTATAATCCAGGGGGAAATAAGAATCGCAGCAAAAGTTGTTTGTTTTCATCAACTCTAAAAATAACCCATCGTGAGAAAATCACCCTCTTTTGTCCGGGACAGGTAGAATTGTCCATAGCCCCATTCCACAAGCAGGAAACGGGTACTTTCTTCCCCCCCCGCCATATTTTCTGAAAGAATTTTAAAAGTTAATTAAGTAAAGGGATAGAGCCAAGGAAGACTTCCTCTCTTGTGGCTCCTTACTTTTTACTATGTCAGGCATAACTATAAAGCAAGGAAGCCAGTCTCATAATAAAGGCAACAGAAATTTATATATCTAAATGAACATAGTTGATGAGTTTTAGAGGGCTAATAAATAACATCTCTTTCTTCCTCACCTGGAGATTAAAACCAAATGAGAGAGATACATAGGAGTCATACAGATAGAATGCAAAATATCACCAATATTATTGACCCTGAGGTTTTAAATCTGTGGCCAAGAGGGCTTGCTCATATTTTATCTCCAAATTAATCAGACCCACCCACACAGACCTCCCCAGTTGACAGGACAAGAGATTTCTCTTAACTCACCTGATGGTGACTCACTAATTCTTGCCCCCTGGTGGAGTGAGGGGATGGAGAATGACCAGCATTGTTACCTAGAGGATAGCCCTCCAGGAACATGCAGGTATGTGAAGCCAGGGGAAGATGCCTCCTCTGCCCACAACCCAACAGCCATCTCCCTCACAGTGGGCCCCTTGGGACACAGTCTGTTTTTGCAAAGCCACCATTCTTCAGAATGGTTTTGACCTCTTCTCTGGGAATCCTATTCAGACCCTATAGCTCATTCTTTGAATGCTTCTGGTGACAGCAAAGTCTCATCTCTAAGCATGAAATAGTCAAGAGTCCTTGGAGAAAAGCAAGTAGAGACCTTTTGGGTCAGTATGAGAGTGAGAGTGGAGGGATGAATGTGGTGTTCTTGTAAGATGTATAAACTGATGCTGACGTCTGGTCAGCGGTTTTACCCAAAGGTAGCATCCTGGCATGGAGGTATGGTTATTGTGCTGAGACCCTCTGAAGCTAAAAATTGGGACACATGATCTGACAAAGACATTTAAGTGACTTCCAGGTATAAGAGGCTATCTCACAAATATAATTTAGACATTGAAATACTGGACTTTCTGACATATTTCAATTGTTCATGAACAGAACCAGATGAAATTTTGATGGAGAACTTTGCATCCTCAATTCTAAACACATGTCTGCTGTGTGCAACGTACTTCCAAGTTGACAACTTTGAAGAGGATAGTTTTTATTTTACAAAATTCTGATATATTTATGAAAAAAACCATACTGACTGCTTTATGGTGAAACTTCAAAACGAACATAGGTGATAGGTTTGGCTGATAATATCGACCCTTACCAAGAAGTCAAAGAAGCTATACCAGCTCAGCTGTTAATCAGAGAGAGGACTGGGCTTCAAATGAATAAACCATTTTTAACCATGCTTTAGTTTTAGAATTTTGTACTACATCTACAGTTTCCATTGCTTTGCAATTAATTTTGTAAGACCACTTCTTCTATAAGCCTGGAAACTAGTAACGGGATTCAAAAGGTGGGTAGGAAAGAAGGTGAGGAATTAAAAGGTAATTAGAAATTAGAAACCCAAGAGCAGGTTCTAAAGCCACATCTTAAAAACCCTAGTGGTTAGAGGGACTCGCCCCTTCTTGGTGGAGGGGGAAAGCCCTGCACAAAGAGAGGAAGAGAGGGAAAGGACTAGGGGATTAGGGAGAGCAACTGTGCAACATTTGCCATGATCAGAAAGAAATGAGGTTTTTTTCCTTCTGCCTGCTCATCAGGAGGGTAAGAGGAGAGAGGGGGTGAGGGAAATAAGGCAATAGGAAGGCCAAGTAAGTGACACTGCTGTAACACAGGCCTTAAGAAATCTTATGAAATAAGGGACTTGCTCCTATCACAGAATGGTGACATTTAGGGCATGGCTCCCGGCACAGTCGGGCTTCATAGTTCCCATCTGCACCGTGCAGACAGGAACACGGCAGCCCCCAGGGCCACATTACCATGACACACTGCTCTTCTTGGCACCCTGGAGGACCCCCATTAGAACTTCAGACTGTTCGCCCCTCTGCTCGGAAGATATTTTGACTGCTGTCCGGAAGACAGGAACAGCTGGGCTGTTAAAGTCAACAGACTCCCACTTCCACACCGACCAGATTGTGTCATAATTGCAAATGTGAAATATGCCTTCCACCGCTTCGACTCCTGAGGCTGGGCAAGGCCTGTTTGTGTTTTCTCCAAACCCCAGAAAGGGTCAGTCTCAGTTTTGAGTGAATGTTCCAGTCTTTTTGGTGAGAAGAGGGGCCCCTGCAGGGTCCCTGTGAAATATGTGGGCTCAGCAGCCCTCTCTGGGGAAGGGAAGGTCTGGGAGACGGGAGGATGCAGGAAAGGCTAGGACATAAGATGGGAGTGTTAACTATGTTAGTGGTGCACAGGAAATGTCCTCACCGATCCCCTCCACCTGTCTGTGAAAATCTTCCAGTCCTTCCAGGTTTGGCTCAAATCTGGCCTGTTCCATGAGGCATTCCTGGCCACCTCAAGATTCCCTCACTGCTGAGGGTGAACTCCACTGTCACCTGCAGTTTTGCACACAGACATGCCATGGGGCCCAAAGGGGTCTTCTGTAGAATCAAGCCCTCCTTCCTTCCCAGTCCCCATCTCTTTTAATCCCTTCCTTACTCTTCCCCACCCATTTTAGGACCCACTCTCTTCCTACATGCACCAGGTAGCCCAGGTCCACCTGGGTGTCTTATATTTATAAGGCTCAGGCTCTGCCATCTGTGAGGAGTCACAGATGGGTCTACTCTGCCCTCAGGTTCTGCTGCTGGGCATGTGTCTGGGGACTCAGTGTTCATGCGGGGGAGGAAGGAGTTTAGGTCCCACCATTCCAGTTGCAGCTTACTCTTTTCCCAAATATCTGAACATATCAGACACATCTCAAACTACAGAGATTAGTTTCCTGCCAAAACCCATCACTAGGGCTGCTATTTCTTCAGTTAATATAATTTTGAACTAATTACTCTACCAAAAGCCTTTGTTCCCTCCCAACCTTTCTGAACAGTAAAGGCTACTGTGCCCAATTTCTCCTCAGCTTGCTTTGGGGATAGGGTGAAGAGAGCAAGAGAACTATCTTGCTACCCAAGCAAGTTAGGACTTGCTTCTCCCCAGCAAGACTGCAAATCCCCTTTTCTTTGTTTTGGTTTTGTTGTTGTTGTTGTTGTTGTGTTTCATTTTTTTCACTGGAACATAATTGATTAAATATATTTGCAGGGTACGGAGTTGAATATCAATACCTGTGTACAATGTGAGATGATCAAATCAAGATAAGTAGCATATTCGTCATTATACAATGTAATCATTCCTTGGGGGTTTAGGGAGAAATCAGTTAATGTGCAAATCCCTTTTTGTCCCACACAGGTTCTGTCACAGCCCTGGCACACGTAGCTGCTGAAGAGCTAGCTGAGCAATCGGCTGGGACTCAACCTCAGGTGTGTTGGGCTTCAGATGTCCACACTGCCTCTGCTGCTCTCCACCTCCCTTCCCCTGTTCGCTAGTGTCCCAGGACTGGTGTCACATTTCCAAGGGCTGATCAGAGGTCCTCCGGAAAAACAATTCAGTTCCTCTTGGGTCTGGGGGTAGGAAGGCAGAGGGTTCAGAGCCAGCAGAGATTCCTTCCTCCACCTTGCTGTGCATGGCCCTTGGGCAAAGAAATGGGCTGCATAGCCATTTAACATCTGTGACAGTGTTATCAACAGCTCTGTCCCAGCCTTTGCCAAAGCATTTGACTCCCAGCCTGTGGCCAGGGAGAAATGGTGAGGAGGCCAGTCCAGAAATCCTACTCCTCAATAATAATTTGGCTGAGAGTAAGAAAAGGAAGCATTAAAAATTTGTATTCTTTTTTATTGACAAGACTCACACCACAGAGTCAGTACCAAGAGCCAGGGCCTCACACCCAGACTGAGCTCTGACTCCGGGTCAGTAGACAGACGCTTTTATGCATCTGTTAGCATTACAACATTTTTCCCAGGGAAATCGTACAGAGAACCCCAATGCAGGAAACCAGTGGAAGTGTTGGAAGTGGAGGAGGACCCCAGAGCCCCATTGCCTTGATTCTCCTCCTTGGTCTTCTTCCCAGCTCACATTCCCCCCTCCTATCATCCCCAGCCACAGGCCCCAGGCTGAGCAGGAGTCCGAGAGCAGATGCAGCAGAGCAATGCAGTGCCCACGGCAGGAGGGGCAGGCAGGAGAGTGGAACAGCAAACTGGTTCTGCATAAGGCCCCTTGAAGTGAGCTCCTTTCTTTTTTTTTTTTTTTTTTTTTTTTAGGAAACCAGTAGAAGTGTTGGAAGTGGAGGAGGACCCCAGAGCCCCATTGCCTTGATTCTCCTCCTTGGTCTTCTTCCCAGCTCACATTCCCCCCTCCTATCATCCCCAGCCACAGGCCCCAGGCTGAGCAGGAGTCCGAGAGCAGATGCAGCAGAGCAATGCAGTGCCCACGGCAGGAGGGGCAGGCAGGAGAGTGGAACAGCAAACTGGTTCTGCATAAGGCCCCTTGAAGTGAGCTCCTTTTTTTTTTTTTTTTTTTTTTTGAGAGAGTAAATAATGGGTCTAGATGGGAGTGAAGCCTGACACAGGACCTGTCAACATTTCCAGCGTTCATGGTCTTTAAATATTCAAACACCAAGGTTCTGAAGGATCTTTGACTTTTCTCTTCATTTTTTTCCCCCAAATGTCAACAAATACTGTTTTTCCTGAGTGATGAGTCTGGGCCTACCTTTCCTGATTTAAAAAAAAAGAAAGAGAGAGAGAGAAAGTGAGAGACAAGGTGAGAAAAAAGAGGATACAGGCTGAGGGCACTTAAGGGAGTCAGGAAGGAGAGACCCAGAACTTAGAAAAGGAGACGGAGGTGGAGGGGCTTGGGGAAGCAGAGCCCAGCAACGGGGTGCATGGCGGACTCCTCTGTGTTGCCCTTACGGATAAGGAAACTAAGGCCCCGAGTGGTGACACAGTTAGGCAGAGCATAATGCCAAGTTTTTTTTTTAATTAAATAAAACTAGAGCTCACAGTTTCTGATGCCCGGACCAATCCTCACTATGGTCTTATTAAAGGGGAAAGACAGTTCCCTCGGTAAGGAAAAAGGACATAGAGGCATGAATTCCTTTTATCAGCAAGTGTTTATTGAGCCCCTACTATGTGTCATTTACTCCCTGAGTGTTGGGGATAGAGATGAACAAGACAAAGTCCCCGCCCTCAGAGTCCACAGACAGACAGATAAATAACAACCGCAACACGGTCTAATACTCGTAACTGTGCTATGTGTATGTTGCCGTGGGGGGCTGTCAGCAGGACCAGATACATAATTTAAGGTCCCCAGTGCAGACCCCCTTGTTCAAATGTGATTAAGAATTTTAAAACAGTGACAGCCAAGCATTAAACCAAACACAGGGCCGTTCTGAGTGGCGCCCTGTGCAACTATGCGGGTCATGCATGCATGGGCGTCAGAGGCCACTTCCCAGAGGAGGTGCTGCTATAGCCACGTCTGAAAAGGTGAGAAGTCACCAGCACAGAGCAGAGGAAGCGCAGTCCAGAAAGAGATAACATGTCTAAAGGCATGGAGAGGTGGAAGGACAAGGTG
This sequence comes from Galeopterus variegatus, assembly GCF_000696425.1. Taxonomy (NCBI): domain Eukaryota; kingdom Metazoa; phylum Chordata; class Mammalia; order Dermoptera; family Cynocephalidae; genus Galeopterus; species Galeopterus variegatus. The sequence continues at coordinate 19,722 of NW_007733956.1, forward strand.
CATTTGAGAGACTGACACAAGTTGAGTGAGGCCAGGTTAGGGGACAGGAGTGCAGGATGACAAGGAGTAAGGCTGGCAGGGAATCAGGCCCCAAACATCGGGCTCTTTCGAGCCATGCAAGGCAGTTATTGTGTGGCTATCAGTGAGTCATGAAGCTGCTCAGGGATGTGCCGTAATGGGTAACTTAGGAAAGAAACCCATGCAGCAGGGGGTGTGGGTTGGAAGGGGGTGAGCCTCCAGGTATGGAGGTCAGCGTATGCATCCAGGCCAGCACGCAGAGGAAATGTGCACAGGACCCCCAAGTATTTCAGGAGGAGCACCTGGCTGGAGGAAGACATCACGCGCTGCAGTGAGGATGACAGTGGCATCCACATAAAGATGGGGATGGAGGGAACAGACTTCAAAGGAGGGCTGCTGGGGGAAGAGGACAAACAGCAACGTCATGTTATTCAGGAACCAAGAGGGTGTCAGGAAGGAGGCAGTGGCCATCTTATAAAATAACGTGAGAGCCACGATGAGGACCACAGTGTCTGGCAGAGCTGAGGAAAGCAAGGGAGGGTGTGGACGAGGTCAGTGATGGTTGCCCAGGCCATGGCAGTTGAGAAGAGCACAAGGGAAATGGAGAGTGCAGCTCTGCGTCTCCACCTGCCTCCTGGCCGGACCCTGCGCCCCAGCCCAGGTCCTCCAGGGGCTACAGCAGCCTGAGTCAGTGGTTTTCCCTAGAGCTCAAGTGAAGAAGCTCCTTGCTATGGTCTGAAAGTTTATGTTCCCCATAAATTTCTATGTTGAAATCCTCACTCCAAGGGGATGCTATTAGGAGGTGGGGCCTTTGCGAGGTGATTAGGTCACAGGGGTGGAGCCTCCATGAATAGGATTAGTGTCCTTATAAAAAAGGCCCCTGAGAGCTGTCTTGCCCCTTCCTCCACATGAGGACACAGCAAGGTGGTGCCATCTACAAACTAGGCAAAAGGCCCTCACCAGACACCAAATCTGCCAGTGCCTTAATCATGGGCTTCCAGCCTCCAGAGCTACGAGAAGTAAATTTCTGTAGTCTGTGTAAACCACCCCGTCTAGGGTATTCTGTTTTAGCGGCCAGAACAGACCAAGGCACTTCTGCCCCCTCTCCCTCCCACTTCCCTGCAAGAGCTGTTGGAGGCCACTTCAGACCTTGGAGAGGACGTCAGGGTGTGCATCTGCCTGGTGCTCTCTGAATTAGTCAGAGTTCTCCAGAGAGACAGAACCAATAGGATATGTATAGAAATATATGAGAGGGGATTTATTAGGGGAACTGGTTCATGCCATTGTGAAGGCTGCGGAGTCCCACCATAGGCCGTCTGCAAACTGGGTGTCGGTAGCATGGCTCAGTCCAAGTGCAGGAGTCTCAGAACCAGGGACGCTGATGGTGTCCTTGCTGCAAGTTCTGTCACCCAAAGGCTGAAGAGTCTTGAGTTCTGATGTCCACGACAGGAGAGCAGAGTGTATCCCAGCTCTAGCAGATAGAGAGACTTGCCTTTTCCTCCTTTTTTTTGTTCTCTCCAGGCCCCCAGAGGATTGGATGGTGCCTGCCCATGTTGAGGGGGAGAGGGTCTTTCCCACTCAGGCCCACATGCTAATCTCCTCTGTTAACACCTTCACAGAAATATCCAAAAGGAATGCTTTACCCGGTTTCTAGGTCTAGTCAAGTTGACAGCTAGAACTAACCATGGCAGTCACCTTCCCTCCCTCCTCACAGACACTTGATCGGTCACCCTGCCCCACCGCTGTGGCCCCCCGGCTGTTTGCACAATATCCAAAAGGAATGCTTTACCCGGTTTCTAGGTCTAGTCAAGTTGACAGCTAGAACTAACCATGGCAGTCACCTTCCCTCTCTCCTCACAGACACTTGATCGGTCACCCTGCCCCACCGCTGTGGCCCCCCGGCTGTTTGCACAGGAAGTTACACTCTGCCCACCAGCCTTGAAACTCTCTCACGAGGCCCCAGACTGGAAGGTCTCCTCTGCCCTGCTTGTTAGAACTCACCCAACATGGCAATGTTTCTATCTTACTTACTCTTCCAGATGATAATAGTTCATCTGCCTTAGAATTTGGTTCAAGTTTCCCTCAAGGACTGACTCAGGAGTCAGTGAGCCAAGTCCATACAGAACCACAGGGAAAGCCCCTTGTTCCACCGGCCCTGAGGCAGTAGACGTGAGCCCTCCTGAGCCTGAAAACACTCCTGTCCCACTATGCACGTGACCTAGGAGACTACTGGTGCACCCAGAGCTCCCATTTACTGAGTTCCTACTGTGTGCCAGGTGTTTCACACCATGATCCCATTTCCTTCTCAATCCAAACCAAAGAGGTAGGTACTAGTATTGTCTGATTTCCCAGAAAAGGTCAAGCAGGGCGGCCAATGGTTGTAGAGCAGTGCAAGGAGTGTCCAGGTCCTCCCCACTATGTCTGAGTGGAGAAGACGTCACACAGTCTTTTGTACTTTTTAGTATCTCGGGCAGTATGTCTGCTGGCCATGTATCTCCCCAAAGATAGCAGAGGAAGAAAAGTCAACCAACGAGACCCTCTCTCTTAGTCTTGGCTTACGCGCGCGCACACACACACACACACAAACACAGACCTACACACGCACGCACGCATACCCCAACCTCCTCCCTACTCACTAAAACCTGTTTCTTCTTCACAGAGACAAACCGCAAATGGGACCCACATTCTTTTTAGAAATGCAAACCAGCAGTCCACACTGGTTTTGGCTTGTTTACAGCTGGCATTGCTTCTGATGTGGCCTCCATCCACGCTGACTAGCAGACACCCATGCTGTATCTGTTGGTTAAATGTTTTTTATATTAGCCCTGATTCTGGAGAAAATGAGGCTCAGACAGGTTAAGTAATATGCCGATAGACCCTCGGCTGTCAAATGGCAGAGCCAGGATTCATAACCAGCCCTATCTAACTCCACACCCAATGCCCTTACTGCCATGCTCCATATGTCATGACTCTTTCTGCCATAATTCCTGGTTGGTGTCTATGCAGATAGGACCCCTAATGGTCCCCTAAACATGCTGGATGTCCCATGGTGGAAATGCAAAGTCAACCTCTTTTGGAACCTTAGCTATACACAATAAAGAAAGAAATCTAGGGAAAGGCAAGTGGTTAATCACCACATTTTTGCAAATCTCATAAATTCCAGATGAGACATCTAGTTGGGTGGATGAGCCAGAGCTTTTTTATCCTCTAAATTGGAGTACTGGCTCCTGGGAAATGCCCATAAATCAACATGCTTTAGGTTTCCAGGCCTTTACTTACGTTATGGAATGCTTTTGAAATCCTTAGCTTGTTAACAGGTGACCCTCATGAGTTCAGGGCAGTGGACCAGCCCAAACACTACCAAGATAAGGGGAAACACTGAACTGAAACAGATGCGAATAACCAAAGTTCTGCTCTCCTGAGAAATATGTCCAGGAAGCAATAAACAAGCCAATGGCAGACAGCAACATTGCCCTGCGGGCAGCCCTGGGGCAGAGGGATGGAGCAGTGGGGCTTTGCTGCCCACACTTCCATGCCTTCTGCTTCACTACGGTGGTAGTTCTGGAAGCGTGGCCTGTGCCAAGAGCAGCAGCAGCACCTGGAAACGTGTTAGAAACACACATGCTCCAGCCCCATCCCAGACTGCTGGATCCATGTTTTAACAAGCCCTCCTGCTGATTCTTATTTGTACTAAAATATAAGAGCCAAGGCACTAAAGGTTTGCAAAGATTCCAAATTGGGCAAATCTGTCCCTTTGATCTAGAGAAATTAGAAACCCTAAGTCATTAAAAAGGAGCACGTCTAAATACAAGGTGATGTGGGAAAAATAACAACTTGAGAGTCATACAAAAGTGGAACCATATCCCAGCTCAGCCACTGCCTAACCTCGTGGCCTTGAGTGAGTCACTTAGCATTTCTAAGAATCAGTTTCATCATCTATAAAATGAGAATCATAAAACTTAGTTAGCACTGTGCCTGGCATACAGAGGCGCTAAATAAAAAGCAACTGTTATAATGAGGCTTCATGTCGATCAACAACTGAGCATGATGGCCAACAGGTATTGAATACCTTTCTCTCCTGAAGGTAGACGACTGGGGAACACCCACAAAATGAGAGGGATAATCTCCCTGGGGAGGGGAGTCAAGCTTTGATACGGGCTCTGTGTGTGCTCAGCTGGGATGAAAGGATCAGAGTGATCAGATCTGATCAGCACAGTTGGGGAGCAACAGATACGGAGCCCCGTGCCAAATCTTCAGGGACAGAATGTCACCAAGGGAAAGCCGCCTCGCTCCTTCACACCAACACTCCCCTGATGAACTGTTCTTTTGAGAAACTTCAAGTACCATGGTAACATTCAATGCAAAACTCATCAAGACTTTTAAGTGCAAGCCTCTTGTCATCACAGAGCAGAGCATATTTTTACAAGGTAAACCAAGAGCAGAGTAGACTCCTGACACAAGATGAGAAGGCAGGGGATGAGTGGACGCATCTTATCGCAGAGCTCCTCAACTATAATGTGTGTATAAGGCACTGCTGTGGTCTGAATGTTTGTCCCCTGCAAAGCTCATGTGGGAGCTTGATTCCCAACGTGACAGTGTTGAAAGGTGAGGTCTTTAATAGGTGATTGAATCCTGAGGACTACCCTCTCATGAATGGATTAATCCTTTAATGGCTATCGTGGGTGTGTATTGGTGGCTTTATAAGAGCAAGTGATCACATTAACAAGCGCTCTCGCCTAGCCCTCGCCATATGATACCCTGCATTGCCTAGGGAATCCGTACAGAGTTCCTACCCGGAAGAAGGCCCCCATCACATGTGCTCCCTGGACCTTGGACTTCCCAGCCTCCAAAACCATAAGAAATAAATTTCAGGGCCGGCCCTGTGGCTCACTCGGGAGAGTGCAGCGCTAGTAGTGCCAAGGCCGTGGGTTCGGATCCTCTATAGGGATGGCCGGTGCACTCACTGGCTGAGCGTGGTGCAGACAACACCGTGCTGAGGGTTGCAATCCCCTTACCGGTCAGAAAAAAAAGAAAGAAAGAAATTTCATTTTCTTTATAAATTACCCAGTTTCAGATACTCTGTTATCAGTGCCAGAAAACAAACTGATACAGGCGCTCTTATTAAAATGCAGATTCTGATTGAGTAAATGTGGGTTGGAGCCTGACACTCTGCATTTCTCCAGGCCCCCAGGAGGTACTGATGCTGCACTTCCAGTAGCCTATTAGGTCAATAACAGCAATGTCTAACATAGAGTTTAAAAGCCTGGATCCAATCCTGGTTCTGGCCCAGCTTGTGTGACATGACAGGGGCCTTGAGAAAGTTGCCTAAGCGCTCTGAACTTGTTTCCTGGTTTGTGAAATGAAGAAATTATGCCTATCTCACAGAATTCTTTTGAGAATCCCACAAGGTAATGTACCCTAGCACTTCATAGTGCTTGCAACCTAGTAATCCCTCAAAAGGTGGCAGCTGTGACGTTTATCAACTACAAAATAACAACACAAAGGAAGTGAGGGCTGCTTATTCTTTAGTTGGATGCCGAGAGGACCCAGGGCTTCCTGGTGCTTTGATACCATGCTCCTCTCTCCTCTCCCTTCCCTGAACCCCCTCCCATTCATGGCTCTGTTTCTCACTTCCAAGGAGGTGATGCCCACATCCCTACCTATCCCTGACTCCCCTTCCTGATTCTGGACCCTAGTTTCCTTGTTTTTCCTTGAAAACCCACTGTCAGTTCTAGTCAACTTGCCTAAAAACAACAACCTCATCAGATTACTCCACCAGTCAACACACCTCCTCCCTTCCCCGACTCGGCCAGTGCTACCACCTTCTTCCCCTAGATGTCACTTCTCCAGGCAGCCTTCCAGATCAGGCGGGAGGGGACGGCCTCGAGGTGCTCCAGTAGCACCCGGCACACCTCTCTGCTGTAGCACCCGCCGTACAACGCTGTAACTTCCTATGTGCTTGCCCTTCTCCACCTCTGGACCAGGACATCCCCAAGGGTTGCATCCGTTGTCTTGATCATCTTCGATCCCAGTGCTTGACACGTAATGGCCTAAATTCCAGCCTGACAGTTGCTCTTTACCAGAAATTCTTGAGGGAGCTGAGCATGGGAGGAATAAGGGCCCAGTGGGACAGAGGAAGTACTTGATTATTAGCTGGGCCAGTGCCCAATTCCCTGGACCGTGGAGCTTAGGCAGGACTAAGTGGAGCATGAAACTTGGGCTTGGAGTCCAAGGCAGGGCTCGTGGTTCTCCCAAGCCTGAATCCCCACCTTGGGGGTCTTATCACCTCTGGCTAGTTCACTAGGAAAAGAAACCCAAAACCCTGATGAGAATGCCTGGGAAGGGGAGGAAAGGAAAGGAAAGGAAATGCAAGGAAGGAGAACTGGGAGAGAGGACAAGGGGGAGGGGGAGGGGAAGGAG
>NW_007733956.1:27049-28564 GCF_000696425.1 Galeopterus variegatus
GGAGGGAGGGGGAGCACGTTTCCAGGTGCTGCTCCTCCAAATCATCTGGCCCTCCTTCTCAGCACTTTATGATATAGAATAACTTAAGCTCTCTCTCAACAAATGCGTATCTTTTCTCTATGGAAGGAAAAGGAGAGAAAATTGGGCTAGATAATAAGATTATTTTTGATGGGCTGGGGAAAGAGGAAAATTTATAAACACTCCCAATTTAATAAATTTTGTCCCTCACGTTGGAACATGTGTCCTGACACTATGCCTCATGCAAAGTAATTGCTTAATAAAATGAAGGATAAATTGCAAAATAAAATAGTCCATAAGAAATATACTTGTAAATGAAGCGCTATTGTCATAATGATCACCATGTTTCTCTGGGCTCTCCCTAGTGTGTGGCGTCTTAGAGTCCCCAACCAGTCCTCATTTACTCAACATTCCAAGGCTTTAAGGACCTCAACAGGAGCCCTAATTTTAGCCCAGAATTTAGTCTGACTCCATACTACAGTCAAGCAGAATAATATCTTGAAATATCGTTCTGTGTATTTTTCATACCAGGTAATTTGGTAGCCTGTGTTGCCCACCAGCCCTCCACCTGCAGAGTCTGAGTTACCCATGGCTCTGGGGTGGGGTGGGTGGGGTAAGAGAGAGAACAAGGAATTAAGCTTTCCAAGAAGCAATGGGTTTGACATTCAAGTTCAACTTTTTTAATTCACAGAAAAAAAGCAATAATCCTGAAGCCCTGGTTTTTCACTGCAAGAGCCAGGCACTTGAGAAAATGAAAGTCTTTCTGAACTCCATGGAGTACAAGATGGAAGATATGGACTGGTAGCAGTTTACCTCTACTGGAGGAGGAAAAACTCAAGGAAAATCACAGAGAAGAGAGTTACAGGAAGGTGAATGTCCTGAGAGGACCCAGCCTGTCTCCTCCAGGACTCTTGCCCAGGTGGTTGCCTTCCAGAATTCCAAGTGGGAAAAAAGGGCCCCTTCTCTCTTCAGAGAATCCTCACCTCTATTGGAGGGGGTGTATCATTCCTCAACACACACACACACACACACACACAATTTCAGAGGATCACTGTGGCTAGCCAGAACTGAGTCGGGGCACGAGTTGGCTGGGTCACATGGACTGAACCAAAAGAACAGACGACACGTTACACCAGCTGCAGACACATAGACAACCAGTGCAGTGAGCACAGAGGATAATGCCCCCAACCCAGGTAGGACCAACTACTCCACACCAGAAGCCAGACAGAACTAAAACCCACACGCACACCAGACAGCATCCTCTTCCCACCTCTTGTCCTCATGACTCCGTGCGCTGCCTCCAGCACACAGGTGCCGTCCCAGGTCAGAGAGGAGGTAAGAACACTTGGTAAGGGACGATGATCCTCACAGGATGTTTGAATTTTAAAAGGACTGAGTTTTAACTGTTTGATTAATTATTAAAAAGAGACTACAAATTAAGTCAGAATTTGATGAAGCTACCTTTAAGTGTCAAGATTAAGTCTTTCCACAATAGCA
>NW_007733956.1:29287-30782 GCF_000696425.1 Galeopterus variegatus
TTAAGTCAGAATTTGATGAAGCTACCTTTAAGTGTCAAGATTAAGTCTTTCCACAATAGCAAAAATGAGGCAGGTGACAGTTACAGAAAAACAATGTCACATTTCTGCACATCTGAATTGTGACTAAGCTTCAAACTCAATACGCACCTTAGTTCTGGGCAAATGTAAAACAGATGAAGCCCCTGCTCCCCATGGAGTTTACAGTCCAGTGGGAAGCCAGTCATTAAACAGACAACCCCACAGATAATTACAGGACAACATCTGTGCTCGGGACCAGGAAAGGAAAGTACAGGCAAGAAAGAGACGAAGACCACTGTCCACAATCCTCTCTCCTGCCTGTTGACACCCACGTCAGACATTCAGCATTTCCAGAATGAGGTCTGTTGGTTAATCATTGCCTTCTCTTTTAATCCTTTTTAAAACGCAAAAACCTGTGGGAAGAGGTCATGACATTGCTAATGTATTAATTTTGAGAGTTTAATAACTCTCATTCTGTTCCAATATCAGAAAGCAGGAACGTTCTAAAAGGCCACTGGGGAAGGCAGGGCAGGAGCACGCAGGGGACGCTCGGGCTGTAGCTCCCACACCAGCCCGTCTGGCTAGCACATTTGCCCACATTCCTCTGGCCTGTGTATTTGGAACTTAGCAGAAGTTTAAAGTGATCCCGTGGGTATGAACTAGGGTGGTAAAGAGAGCAGCCATGTGTCAGCATACCTATGCCTCCTGGAAAGAAGTTTAGGCTCTTTCCTAAACTCGAAGGACGTCAGCTTTCATCTTAGTGCCCAGCAGGAAGCCGGGTCCTTCGTCCAATGAGGACAGGAGATCCAGTTAGCCAGAAACCTCTCTCACTTCCAGGAAGGAGCATGGCATTGTGATTAAATCTATTGCTCTGAAATCCAGCTAAACTCAGACTCAGTCACTTACCAAATGAGAGACTTTGGGCAAGTGACTTAACATCTCTGAACCTAAAATGAAAATAATGAATGCAGTTATCTCATGGAGTCACTGCAAGATCAAGTGAGACACTATCTGCAACTGCTTCACAACATGTTTACCTGCTACTTAGCATAGTTTAGAGAAAGGCAGTGGCGTGACAGCCAGCCTTGGCCACCTGTGCAGGGCTAGGGTATCTATACCAGTGCTACACAGCATCAGCGTCACCTGGGAGCTTGTTAGACCTCCAAGTTTCCAGGCCCCACCCCAGATGTATGGGATGAGAATCTTTGAGAATCTATATTTTTAACAAACTTCCAGGTGATTTTTATGTACACTCAGGTTTGAGAGGTATAGCTCTATATAATCACAGACAAGCATGAAGTCATCCATAGAGCGTGAGTAAAGCATGTGGGGAGGAACAGGGGTGTTGAGTCCTTGCTAGCACAGTAGTGTTAGGCAAGTCCCAGAAATCTTATAGAATTGATGACAGCATCCAATAATATCCCCAAAAGGGCTTTGCAATGTATAAAACAACAGGAAGGTGTAAGAGAGAATTATT
>NW_007733956.1:31253-33882 GCF_000696425.1 Galeopterus variegatus
AATATCCCCAAAAGGGCTTTGCAATGTATAAAACAACAGGAAGGTGTAAGAGAGAATTATTGTTACCCCTGCATTTGTAACAGAGCCTTTTAAAGGGAGAACAGCCAAGTCCTTGGCTTTTTTTCCTCACTCTTGGCAAAACCTCCTATAGCTCTAGGAAGATTGCAGAGAATGTTGACCCAGAATTCCCTGCATGTTTCCTTGAAAAAGCAAGCTAGCTCTGACAGCTAAAACTGCTACACGGTGTATCATAAGATCGCCGCAGCTCAGACCCGACAGCTATTCCCTCTGGTTGCCGCAGTGCACAGTCAGCCCAGAATGGTGGGGCTCCCTGTGCTGCAGGTGCTTTCTGCTGATGGTGCATGGCTTTCAGGGGGCCCCAGGATTTAAATCAAGACCTATGGGTAGAAGCAACATGGAGTTGGGTGTCATGCCCAAATATTGCAGCTGTCAGAGCTGCCCAGACACGGCATGATCTCCCCTAGCAGGTAGTGAGTAAGATCCCTGACCCAGGAGATAGTCGCTCATGGGCCACCGACCCTCAGGGAGGGCTGTTTTACAATTTCCCCTCCTACTTGACTCTTCTAGTTGCTGCATACTCTGCCTGGCACCTGGGGGCTCTTCTTCAAAATACCCCTTCATTCCCTTCTTTCATTCAGTCAATATTTGTTCATCACCGGCCACATGTAGTCACTGTGCTGGCCACTCAGGATGAAGGGCCTTGCTCCGAAGGAGGTTACTTTCCATTGGGCAGCTCAGACTGTCTAATGGGTGAGTGAGCCGGGAAGGCCACCCTGAACAGGTGACATTTTAGGCTGAGATCTGAATCACAAGAAGGAGCCAGCCCTGGAACAACCATGTAGATGAGCATTTCAGGCCCAGGGGACAATGGTGGTGAGGCAGCTCCCAAGGCAGGAGCCCTGGAGCACAGTGAGTGTGGATGAGGGGCAGGAGAAAAGGAAGGAAGGAGAAAGATGCAGGAAGGAACCAGAACCCACAGGGAAGGCTTTGTGAGCCAGTGTGAAGGGTTAGGATTTTATTTTTCTTTCCCAGAGTCTCCACTGCAGCACATAACCAGGCCTGCAGAATGCCAGCATCACATGGTTTCTTTGTTGAGCACCCACTTCCCGCTGCGAGCCTCTGGCCTCCCATCCAGCTGCTGCTTCTCCTCCGTACCCTCGAGGCTGCCCCTAGCTTTCTGAATCTCCCTTCCCCCAGCATCGCAGAAGGCCTCCGATTTGATTGTGGAGTGTTTTCCTTCTGATCCCCTGGCTGGTTACAGAACCAAAGCCTTTTTTTTTTTTTTCCTTTCCTTTCCATGTGTCCTTTCCATGAAACACATGGGCACATGGGATGAAGGACCCCAATCTGTGTGGGGAGGCAGCGCAACACAAGGGTGACAAGCACAGGCTCTGAAGCCCAATGCCTGGGTCTCAAGGCAGGTGACTTCTCACTGCCCAGCTGTGTGACCGTGGGCAGGCCACTCACCCTCTCACTGACTCAGTTTTGCCACATGTAAACTGAGGATAATGCTAGTCCCTGCTTCATGTGAGGGTGAGAACGGACACAGAACTTAGAACAGTGGCTGGCACTAGTAAGTGCTTAATAAGCATGAGGTCTTATTTGGCCCAGACTTTGGCTTTTCTCAAGTTTTAACATTCATTCATCACTGAACAAATACCTGCTGAGCATCTACTATGCACCAAGCCCTCTGCTGGGCATGATTTCATGGAAAGGGCTTTGGGCTAGAAGTCAGAGGCATATTCTGGTCTCGATTTTGCTATGAGCTAGGTGACCAAGGATCAACCGCATCATCTCTCAACCCTCCGCTGTAAAGGACTACACTGAGGGCCTGTGATTTCTAAGGGCTGTTCTGGTCCTGGCCAGCGATAAAGAACTCTCCCCAGGGAGAACACAGGGGGCAGTCTTCCCCGGCGCCAGTGTGTGAGCACACGCCCCTGACAGCACAGGCCCCATCACTGTCTCGTGCTCAGAATAAAATATTGATTAGGGAATTTAAAATTTCGAAATGATTTAGGAGCCCCAAGACAGGGATGTAATGTGCTGTGCCCAGCTGTGTTAGAAACCATCTATCTCCTGGCAGCAAGCAGCAAGAAACTGACAGGATCAATACAAACGCGTCTGAAGACAGACTTAACTCATTTCCTCCCCCCCGGGGCTATGGTTGGAGGGGGACAGCCCCGGGAGACCCATGCCGAGGCCAGGGCCTGCACACCCACCTGCCTGCACCTGCACACAGGGATGCTACAGTGTTGCCTGTTTCCACTGCCTCTGTTGGCTGATGCAGGTACCTCTGCTAGAGCATCTAGTGATCTAGAGCTTCCATTCTCTTCTTTCCCTCTCTAAGGCTCAAATAGGATCTTCCAGCCTAAAGAGAAAATAATAATAATACCTCATATGTAGTACCTGATATATGCCAAGAGTCTTAAAATAATCATCATTACTTAACTTCAAAGACCCTCAGCTTCCTTATCTGTAAAAGAAAGGTGATGATGTTACCTTCCTCCTAAAGTTGACGACAGACTAAAGCAGATACAAGGAGAATATACTTCATGCCACTGAATTGGACACTAAAAAGATGGTTAAAGTGGTAAATTTCATGGTATGT
>NW_007733956.1:35577-37326 GCF_000696425.1 Galeopterus variegatus
GACAGAGTCTTTGCCCTCAGAGGACTCACAGTCTAGCAGAAAAAACAAACACAGAAACAAAAGAGAGCAAACAGCGTTAGAAGTGGCGTGATGCAGGGTCTCAGTGGAGGGAGCAGTTAATTCTCCCACAGGAGAAACATCAGAGTGTGAATGACTTTTGAAACATCTTCATTCTAAGCAGAAGGCTCAAGTGAACTGAGTGAGGAAAGCATTCCAGAGACGGGCGCACAGGCAGTGCATGGAGTTGAGGAACAGCATGGCTGATTAGGGAACCGAGTGTAGTTTGGCAAAGCTACAACACAGGGTGTAGGTAGGGATGGTGGGGTGGGGCTGGGGGGCTAAGTGTAGCCGATGAAGTTGTTGGCAACCAGACCTGGAGGGCCTAGGAGATCTTGATAAAGGACTGTGAATTTTATCATGATAATATTCATTCCCTGCCATTCATTGAGATACTGTGTTAGGTATATTACATATATTATTTCCTTTTATCCTCATATTCACCCCTACAAAGTAGATGTTATCCCATTTTTCAGGTAGTTAAGTTGTGGCTCAAAGAGGGAGGCACTAAGGAATCATTTTTTCAGTTTGGTAACATTACTGAGTTTACACTTCAGAAAGATCACTGAAGCGCAGAATAGATTGTCAAGGTNACTTCATGCCACTGAATTGGACACTAAAAAGATGGTTAAAGTGGTAAATTTCATGGTATGTCTATGTTACCAGAATAAAAAATAATAATAATAAAAATAAAAAGGTTAAAGCAGATAAACTACACTGCAGAATACACAGAAGTTTCTCCAGAAATGGCACCTGCTGAGAAAACCAAGACATAGAGTTTTAGCAGCAAGTAACATGCCCAAGGTGACAAAGCTTCAAATCAGCAGAACTAGTATTTGAATTTAGGTCTGCCCAACACTGAAGCTGGAGTGTTGTCCTCCCAGCCATACCACGTCACAGGAGAAAGAAGAGATGTGCTGCGGGAACACCCTCCACGTCCTTGTGTGCCGGGTTCCCTTGCTCTGCTCCCCTATTCCCCGACCAGCATCCCAGGTGCAAGGCTTGCATTACTCAATGAGGTGAATAAATATGTCATTCCCAGGGAATGGCTTCACTCCTTCCTGCCTCACACATGGTTCTATGTACCTGAAGCATTTATTAAACACACTGAGAGGCTTGAATAGGAATTTAATTTTTCTAGCTAAACAATGGTGTGTGCAGCAGGCAAATAGAATTACTTATTTAATCTTACCCTTGCACTCCTGCTCAGCTTAAGGCAGCTGGCTAGCCCCAGGAGCAGCATGACATCTCAAGATTTAAGGTACCAAGGAGCACATGTATAAAGGACCTACTTATGATGTCAAGAAAAAGCCCATCTGTAGGTCCTTTTAACTCAGGATTTTTTTGTGTGATGAATTTATCTTCCTAAAGATGTATATACTACAGCCACTTTTACGCAAGGCTGGGTTGACCCCTTCACAATACAGGATATAGACCTATCATCTGTTTTCTCACTCCATGCCTCAAATCCTCAGATTTTACTGCCACCTTCTCTTGACCATAATCTCTCTTTTATTCAGCTCCTTCCTGCAGTCTGTCATTTTTTTCTCTATCGTACTTATTCATTCAAAAGCATTTGTTGAGCACCTACTACCTTCCAGGCACTGTGGTCCATACGGAGAGATAATTAAGACAGAGTCTTTGCCCTCAGAGGACTCACAGTCTAGCAGAAAAAACAAACACAGAAACAAA
>NW_007733956.1:38356-39570 GCF_000696425.1 Galeopterus variegatus
GTAACATTACTGAGTTTACACTTCAGAAAGATCACTGAAGCGCAGAATAGATTGTCAAGGTATAAATATGAAAGCGGCGAAACCAATTAGAAGACTATTATCATAGTCCAGGTGCCAAGCGTTAGCCTAAACTAAAGCAGAAGCAGAGGGATTAGGAGGTTTTGGGGGGAGGAGGATAATGAGTACATTTTGCATTTCTGGGCCATTTCCTTGAATCCTCATTTCTGGAGTTCAGTGAGGGGGCACTGTCTGCACTTGTGCTCTAAACTCAGGGACACAACAGGTGGAGGCTCCGCGGAGGAGGCACAGAGATGCAGGAGAAAATGCGTGTCAGCCAGACCTCTCGTTCACTGCTTCGTCCCTTTAAGGGGTGCCAGGGACAGTGAGGAAACTATTCTCAGTGAGTATGTGTTCATTTTATTTCTGTTTGGTGAAGAACTGTGTTCTTTCTTGTTTTATATTTTCCTGATTCCATGGCAGAATGACCAAGAACCATCTCCAGTGTTTGAAAGGATCCAGAATTATGCTCTAATAGGCCTGTAAGCATATCTTTTAAGTTCATGATCTCAAGAAAGAGCCCCCTTTTCTTCTTAGATATCACAAAGTAAAATAAACTGGGTAGAGAGAGCAATTTGTTTATAACATTTCTTGCAAAGAAAAAAATAGTGTACTGTATTTTATTCTTGTGCTCAATTGCTCACTCTTCCTCTCTGTAAGAGACATATGCATTCCTGCCGGTTGCCAAGTGATCTACAGAAACTCCTTGTGAGAGGAGTATATCCCCTGTCCCATTGACCTCAAGCTGCATGCAAGTTGCTTTGGTCAACTGAATGTGTACCAAAGTGACATATACCACATTCTACGTAAGAGCCATTGTATGATTCAACCATGTCTCTTTTCTATTTTCTGGAGGGTGGCTGCTTCCTCAAGCCTCATTCTATAAGGAAGATACTTGGAGCAGGAGCACTGCCTTTCCAATTTACAGCCATCAAATGTGATCAAGAAGTAAACTTTTGTTTTAAAGCCACTGAGATTTGAGGGTTGCTTGTTACTGCAACATAATCTGCAGGAAACTAATATAGGTGGTTACCTATCACATAAGACTCCAAGAGACAGGCAGATGAAGCTTTAACGTTTAAGACTTTGCCAACCAGAATGGAAGTTGTGGACAAATGACTAGAAAGGAGGGGGCGTTCATTCTCTTCAAAGTTATG
>NW_007733956.1:39806-62292 GCF_000696425.1 Galeopterus variegatus
GAATGGAAGTTGTGGACAAATGACTAGAAAGGAGGGGGCGTTCATTCTCTTCAAAGTTATGACCCATTTAGAGCAAAGAAACAGTTTTCCTGGCTTGTATTCACCGCGCAAAATCTCTCAGCTTTTTCACTAAAGACCTCTGATTATCATCTTTCTGTTATGGGAGAGACAGACACCAGTGGGGTTTCCAAATTCCCTAAACTGAAATTGTTCAGTTGAAGCCTAATACTGATTAAATCTAGGAAATAAAATTGAGCTAGCTGATTACATGCTTCAAATTTTTTTCATTTACAAACTTGACCATTTCTATCTATAAAACACCAAGGCAGCAGACCATCTGCCACTTAAGTTTCTGCAGTAGCACTGAAAGCAGATAATGCCTTTTGCCTGAGGAAAGTTATCTTCCTCTTGTGTTAGCATTTCCAAGAGAGTCAAAGAGAAGAGTTTTTGTACAATCCAGAAAAAGACATTGCTAGAAGGGGTGTCACAGTTTATCCAAGCTTCTTTTTAGAGATGAGAAAATTAAAGACGTAATGTGACTTATACAAAATCAAGTCTGACATAACACCTGGCACATTATAGGCACTCAAGAAATAACTGCTGAGTAAATGAAGGACTTGAAAACTGAAAGCTCACCCCGATTGCTGATGGGCACAGTGGCCCTAGTTAGAGACCGTATACCATGTCCAATGCACTTTTCACTAGGGTGAACTGTGTTTTACCATTCATTCAGCAGTTTATTCAATACCCAAATTTTATTGCACTCCTCCTGTGTGCTAGATATAAAGCTGGACATTGGAAGACAAAGATGGCTTAGGCAGGTCACAGCTCTTCCCTCCAAGAGCCTTCAGTCTCATGTGAGCCCATCCTCACCCTCCCTTCCTCACCAGTTCCACCTTGTGTTCTAATCCTTAAATTCTTCAATCACTCTCCCCTTCACAAAGGAAAAGTTACTACTGATGTGCTAGCAGCTTTGAAGTGAGGATTGCCGAACTTTTTGGTCTCAGGACCTCTTTACAGTCTTAAAAAGTTATGAAGGACCCCAAAGGGCTTTTGCCAAGGCAGTCTCTTTTCATTTTCCATAAGAACTGTTAATGCTAACAATACTTGCCATCACCAAAATTAAAAATGAGAAACTTTTTGGGCCGGCCTGGTGGTGCACTGCTACAGTGCGGTGCTCCCGCCGAGGGTTCGGATCCCACATACAGACCGGTTCCCGCTCACTGGCTGAGTGAGGTGCGGGCGCGACACTGAGGGTTGCGATCCATTGCCGGACGTGAAAAAAGACAAAAAAGGAAAAAAAAAATGAGAAACTTTTAAAACATGTCCAGTGTTTATTTATTCATTTAGATATAACTATAATAAATCCATTACATGGTAATATAGATAACATTTTTATTTTCTTTAAAATGTATATTTTTAAAAATAAAAATAATTTCAGTAAAATGAGTGGCATTGTTTTTACATTTTTTAGACATCTGTTGCTGTATTCAATCTCTTGCAATATCACATATCATGTAGCCTCTTGAAAACTCTGTATACTAGGAGAATGTGGAAGTAAAAGAAGGCAAATAACATCTTAATGCTATTTTGAAAATAGTTTTGATCTCATGGACCCCCTGAGTGGTCTTAAGGACCCCAACAGATCCCTGAACCACACTTTGAGAACCAGTGAATATAACCTAATGTTTCCTTGTAATGAAAGAAAAGGAGGGGGGAGGGATATTGGGAATTTATAGGAGAAAGGGAAATGCTAATACCTAGATGCACCAAACCCCTGAAGAGCTAGGTGCTTATTCAGCTTGTAAAGTCAAGCTGGGATGTAGCCTCCCTCCACACCGCTTAACAATTTTTTTTAGGTTTGATGGCAACCATCCAGGAACTTTTAATACTCTTTACAGCAGGCCTCCTGAAATTTGAGGCAGGACCATTGCTATGCCAGTATTTCCCTTCCACTAATACTGTTTGGTTCTTTTGAGGACCAAATGACTCACAAAAATAAAGTTAATTTAAAGAAAAAAATACAATCAATTATCCACACACCAATTCCATGACAAATAAACACTGTCACCTTTGCACTAATAAAGATAAGAATAATACATCCAAAAAACATTTCTAAACCTATGAAATCTTTCTTTTAGATATATAGTAATCGAAGGGTACTGCCGCCCTTGTACCAAAAAGAATTTGTGGGATATTATAAAAATGCATAAAATACAAAATAATAAAAGCAAAAATAGTAAAATTAAAATAAAGAAAAAAATCAACATCTAACAGTAATATGAAACAAGGAGTAGTAATAGAAATGCAAGATGAAAAGACCTGAATAGTTACTCAAATCATTTAAATTTGATGTCCAGATTCCCTTTAGCCCTAGCATAAACAAAAATACAATTATCTACAAGATATGCTAACTCTATCTAACATAGCTTTACTGGCACTGAAACCGTGGGTCCTCCTAGAAGGGACAATAAGTGGTGTACAGAAAATACATTTCTGGGGCCGGCCAGGTGGTGCACTGCTACAGTGCGCCACTTGGGAGTGTGGCGGCGCTCCCGCCGAGGGTTCGGATCCCACATACAGACCAGTTCCCGCTCACTGGCTGAGCGAGGTGCAGGCGCAGCACCGAGGGTTGTGATCCTGTTGCCGGTCCTGGTCCGGTACGGGCGCGACACTGAGGGTTGCGATCCGTTGCCAGACACGAAAAAAGACAAAAAAAGGAAAAAAAAGAAAATACATTTCTTATAACTTCCCTCAGTGCAAGCTAAGGGCATAACAGCAAAGCCATCAGATCACAAATTTAATATCTGTAATATATTGAAGGTTTCATGATTCTCAGTAATCCTCGAACTACTTGTGCACAGATATTTGGTGGCTTTTCACCTTCAATGATTGACATTTACACTCCCTAGGTTGGCATTCAGGTCCCCAATTTGATTTCCTGAAGCTCTGTTACCCTGCACTCATGCACAAACCCCAAACCCCAGACAGACTGGTACAGTCGTTCCTCCAACCCTGATTCCTGCCTCCACACTGTTGACTATGCCATTTGTCCCACCAAGTATGTGCCCAGTAGATACCTGTTACTTCAGGGCCTAAGCTGTCATCAGAGAAATGTGTAAGAGCAACAAGTCTTCTCCTTAAGTTCTTCCTGACTCTCTTGCTTATTTTGTTTTATTGTTGTTTCAGGAAAAATAGAATGTAGTGGAATAAATCACATGGACCTGGACATCACATCTATGATTCGTTTAGTGTCTCAATATACCATCCCCTCCCACCCCTTCCCTTCCTTCACCCCAGTTTATTGACTAAATTCTATGGAAGGTGGTCATTCATTTATTCATTCATTCAGCAGATTTAAGAGTCACGTGCTGTTCTGAGCCCTGATGATATAGCAATGAGTGAGAAAGACCTAATCCCAGTCCACACAGACAAAAACACAAGCAAACAATGAAATTACAAGTAAACTACAAGTTATAATGAATGCTATAAAGACAAATCAAGGGACTATGGATGAAATTAGCACTTTTGGTAGAATTATATTTAAGCAAAGACCTAAAAAACAAGAAGGAGCTGTCATATGAAAAGGGAGAAAGACCATTCAGATGAGTCTATTGTGAGTCAATTTCCTCAACTGTTAAATGGAAGAATAACATTTTCTATCTTGTGTGGGTAATATGAGAATTTAATCTATTAGTCCATGGGAAGCACTTAGAACTCATCTGGCCCACAAAAGTTAGAGATGAAATTATCATGCCAAGCAAAGGGGACAGCATGTGAAAAACCCTCAATGTCTAAGGGAGTATGGTGTGTTCAAGGGACAGAAGGAAGACCAGCATGACTGGAGCATGGTGACTGTGGAGGAAACTGTGGCCAGAAATGATTGGAGGGGTAAGAAAGGCAAGAGAAAGCAAGACCTGATAAGCACGACAAGGAACTTGGGTTTTATTCTAGGGACAATGTAAAAACATAAAAACGTTTTGAGCAAGGAAGTTGCTGCTGTGTGTACAATGGACTGTAATATAGAGACAAAAGAAAAGGACCAATTAGGAGGTGATTGCACTAGTCCAAATGGAAGGTGAGGTGTGCCAAGACCGAGCATAGCAATGGACATAGCAAGGCATATGGTAGAGTTAGAATTGACAGGATTATTTGATGGATATGACATTGAGGAGTGGGAGAAGAATTGGAAAACAGGTAGCAAGAGTACTTTCCTCCATTTGAAATGTCTGCAAGTGACAATGTCAAGTAAATGATTGGATTTATAAATATATAACTCAAAGGAGAGGTCTACTTAAATGTAAATATTGGAGATATTAGTGTAAAAGGTATATTTAAATATATGGAACTTGAGTAGATCAGCTAGGAAGAGACTTTGGAGAGAAAAAGAGAGAAGAACTAAGACTAAGCTCTGAAAAATTAGAGCTTGGGTTGAGGAGAAAGTGCCAGCCAACACGACCACTGAGTTGTATTCAGTGAGGTCAGAGAAGAACCAGGAAAAAAGAGATTGCTAAGGAAGCCAAAAAAGGACAGTGTTTCAAGAAGGAGGAAATAGTCAACATTGCCTCCAAGCTGTTGAGCATTCAAACAAGATGAGAATAGAGAATTGACCATTGGACTTGGAAACATGGAAGTCACTGGTAATCTTAGAAAAATCTAGTTCAATCAATTGATAGGGTTAGAGGTTTGACATGAACAGGTTGAAGAGAGGATGGGAAGTGGGGACTATGGAAATAATGTGTGTAGACCAATCTTTTGAAAATTTGGGATAAAAAGACTATCGGAGAAATGGGACAGCAGCTGGAGGAAACATGGGGTCAAGGAAGTTCTGCCATGACTGTTCACTGATATTGACAAGGAGTGAACTTTGGGTTCCATGATTTTACCTGGGAAATTCTAAGTTCAGTTGCCAAACCCAAAACCTGAAGTTGTAGGAAGACACTGACAGGTGAGTGTCAGTGGTCTCTCCAGGGCGTTCCTCCTGATTTCCCCCTTCTCTAGCTATTAATTTACTTTCCCAGCCTCAGCAGAGCATTCCTAAACTCCCCCCATTTCAACATCAAAATAACCTTCTATGATATATTCAAAAAATTAATTCAATTTGCAACTATTTTTGGCTGGGAGACATTTGTTCCATATGTCTGCATCCCTGCCTCAATGCCACAATGCTCCCCTCTCTCACCTGGATGCAAAGTAAATCATTAAGTTTCAATACACCAAAGCAGTGTTCATTTAGGTAGACGCTACAGTGAGCCAAATATACTCATTTAAACATCAATAAACTCGGCCTCCAGCTGAATTCATTTGTGCCAAGGGAGGTAGGATGAATTTGAGGAACATCAGCAAACCCTGTTAGGTCTCGAGATGTTGTGAAGAGGAAGCAGCACCAACTTCCCACCAATAGTTCCTAAGTGTGATCACTTTCAGTTTTTCCAGTTCAGCAGATGAGTGATGTACAGATGTGTAACAAGAATTCGAACGCTGTAAGGTTCTAGCAGGAATTGAAAGCACATATCCCCATCCCACTCTGCCGAATTAATTTGGACCTGCTGTGGCTGAGTAGTCTGCTAGTATCCAAAACCAGCAAACTTGCAAAAAGCAAGCTCTGCTTCTATCACTAACTGACCAAAATCCAATGCCCCTCCAACCTCCAAATACATTTGGTTATTGATTTTTTTTTCATTCCTGAACTTTAAGGGCTGTAGAATGTCTACTGTACATAATGCTATAATAGAAGAGAATGCAAATCACAATTCTGTTTAAACTTCATATATTAAAGTAATCATTGGTTGGTTTAAACATAGTGCTTTTGCTTCAAATCAGGTCATTAGTGGCCATAAAGTAGAATGCTAATATAGACATCCACAAGAATACTTAGGTTTCAAGCACCCTTCATGTCACCAAAAATGTAGGCTCAGTAAACACTTTCATTAAAGCACTTTATCAAGGCTTTTTTTTCTAACCTAACAGATTCTTTCTAACCTAACAAAGTTCTTTGTAACCTAGCAAATGAGTAAAACCATAATTAATAAATGTGCTAGCTGTTTATCCTTGCCATGAACATTAATCATTTAAAAGTAATATCGTGGGTAAGACATAAAGGAATCTAATGTTTATTTGGGTTTCTGGTGTGGGCTGGTAGCTGTGTTAGGTCCTCTCCTTTCAGTAATTGATTTAATTCATACACTTCTCATAAAAGGTAGGTATATTACCACCCTTTACTGATGAGGAAACAGGATCTAACATATTAAGTGATTTGCCAAAGGTCACAGCCCTAGTAAAAATTTAATCAAGATTTGGCTGATCCCAAAGTCCATATGCTCTTCCCACCCCAATGGGCAGCCTCTTTCACAAGATGACCCAAAACATATTATAAATGAGAAAAAGAAGGGAGTCCGAACAATTATCCGTAGGGTCTAGAGTCTAGAACATTCACCTTTGCAAGAAATAAATCATGTTACCACACTGATCCATGCTAGTGGATCAGTTAACTTCTCATTTATTTATTACATAAAATAATCTAATTATTCCAAGCCACTAGAGATCACAGAATTACTGCTCCAGTGCACTAAATTGCTCAGTAGTAACCTTAAAACACTAACCAAAATGTTTAAGTTATTCGAGGAAAACCTTTTGGTTTATTAGTTGGGGGAAACTCATCCACTGCCTTCTGTAAATTGAGGCATTTCTTACTATTCAGCTCCTGAAATTTCATACACTCTAAATAGGCTAGATCTGAATGGCCACAATACCATGCAAAGTTTTCTCTAACTTTTCTTGGAAAAGTTATTTGATCAGTCCTACTTACCTACTAACCCTAAAAATGGGGAAAGAGGAGGAAGGGAAGGAGAGACACAAAGAAAAAGACTGCTGCAGGCTGCAAGTGTACAATCCACTATTTATTTTTCTCTGTGTTGGGATATTTAACCATCTCTAATGGATTCCATAAATGCTTTCCAAATCCAGTTTCAATGGTCTATTTGCTGCCTAGTATAGCATATAATCTTTTCCAAAAGTAGTATTGATCTTATTAAGTCTCCTCATCATCTAGACTTTGAGCATCCCTCAGCAGCATCATTCCTGTGAACAAACCACGTGTTCCTTTCATACAGCTGCCCATTAAGAGTGTCTGAGAGTATTTGCCTGCTAAAATGGATCAGGAGTTGGAGGATAATCATAATAATAGCCACCAGTTATTGAGATGTACTGTGCCAAGTACTGTACATACATTTTCTCTCGTGAGCCTCACCAGAGCCCTCAGAGGAAGTATTATACCCATTTTAGGCCAGGTATTATATGTTATCCCTATTTAAGATAGGGAAACTGAGATCCAAAGAGGTTAAGTAATTGGCACAGCTCATTTATTCTACTCAAAAGCACTCAATACTGGCTTTTCCTCCTGTCTTTTCCTCCCCTACTACCAATCCCCGTCCCCCAATTGTTTAAAGCATCAAAGAGAACTGTATGATTGATTACGTATTTCCTTACTCATCACCAAGGGTGGCATCCAATACCATTGGGAATTCTGCAATAAGAGATGAAATGGAAGAACCATTCTGTTCCCTCACCCAAAGCTGAACAAAATTTAAACTCCTAAGCCTGTGACCAATCTTTTCTCCCAAGCAAAAGTTCTCTCTCTCTTTCTCTCTCTCTCTCTCTCTCTCTCTCTCTCACACACACACACACAAACGCATGCACACATACTCCTCATGTGCCCCTCATGTGCCTCAGTCATATCTGACCAGGTCTAGACTCCAGTACATTCTGTATCTCCCATCTGTCTAAATTCATACTCTGCTCCCTGAAGAGTTTTTCCATCATTTCAACCTGTCCAAATCCTATTCATCCTCCAAGGCCCTGCTCGAAGCCCACCTCTTTCTGGAGGGTACCCTTGTTCCTCTCAAGTCAAGGTCAATCTTCCTCCTCCTGCTCTTACTCTGCCTTTTAACTCTTTTTTATGGCTGACTTTGCATTAAAGATACTCATGCACATGTCTCTCTTCTCAACCAATTCATGAGTCCCCAAATGCCACAGGCCACATCTTGTTTATCTTTGCAGCCACTTCTCTGCCTCCCCCAACTCATAGCAGTCAGCACATTGCTCTAAAGAAAGCAGATCCTCAGTGCATGCTGAATGAATTGAATTGACTGTTTGGGGTCCCAGGCAGCCCATCAGCAATGGACATTGAAGGCAGGGACCCAGAGAAGCCTCCAGCTCAGAACAGCACCTCTGCTCAAAGGAAAGCTTCCCTTCAGGCAGAATGAAAAAGGAAAAGGAAAGGGAACAATTACTGCCCAGAATTTATGCCTTCAAATACTATCAAGCATTTGGGTCTTTTCAGAGTTGAATTTCCATGCTCATGGGCATCTCTGTCAGGGCCTCCAGAATGCCCTGCCCAGTCCCTCCCAGGGAACATGCTGATGTTTGCACTGCTCAGTAAGGAGGGCAGTTTGGGAGCCATCAGTAGGACCTACCTTACCAATTCCTGCTGAAATGAGACAGAGAGGGTGCATTCTGATATAAAACGAAGGACAGGAAGGATCCATTGCATGGGCTGATTGACAAGGCCTGGGAGGGGTTCTAGGTGAGAGCCCGAGATCAGGTGAGCCTCTCAGATCTATGGAAGGACTGATGAGAAAGCATGAACAAGCAGGGCAGGCCTGGAGAAAGATGAGGTTGAGGGCTAAAGAGAAACTTTGCCCTGGCCCTTTGCCCAGGACGGCTTTCTTTGCAACTTAACTCGGTCGTCACCCCTGAGATAGCAGGACGCTCTGCAGACAGCCTCCTTCCTCGCCCTGTGCCACTGACAGGGAAGATTCCCAAGGCCTGGGGAGGAGCAGCAACCTGCCTGCTATCTCTTTATGATCCCAGCAACATAGTATGTCCATGATAAAGAGGGATGGGAAGCTACCAGGGAAGCAGACACCACCCTCACCTCCTCGACATTCATGTGACCCGATTGTGTCAGCGCCTCTTGTCCCCTCATCTGTCACAGTGTCAGTTCCCGCTGGGACCCCAGGATCCTCAGAGGTTGCTCCACATGTCACCCCATTTATCTTTACAGGCAGCAGCACTGATGGGTTTGACAGTTCTATTTGTTATCCTACAAAGCAGAGTCCCCACTCTTCAAAGCAAAGGAAAGAAAAATTAGGCGTGGGAGAAGACCAGCACCAGCAGAGATTTGGAGAGGGAGGTTTGCCGTGTCTACACCATCCAATGGAGACAGGAAGAAAGGTCAGGCAACTGGGAGAAGCAAGTCCTACACCTTGTTCGTCTGGAAGACAGCTGAACCAACAGAAAATGTGCACATGTGTGTAAAGAGATAGACTACCATACATAAGCCGTGTGACTATCAGATAACAAAAAGGGCCTGGTGTACCTTTGTGGACTGACCCCAGTGTTTGGTGGCCACCATTTTAGTGCATCACCTCCCGTCTTCTCCTCCCACACATATACCTTCTTCAAGGAAGAGAACTCCTGGAGATAGGGGTCCCCTGCCTGCTGATACTTCAGACTCTGCTCCTTAGGCTATAACATTTGTTATAGTTGGTGCTCAGAACACAGACTCTGTCTTTGGAAAGTTTCTGATCCTGAAGCAGCCCCCCGCCTCCACCTGAGCTCTCAGTGGGGCACAAAGCCCTGCAACCAGTTAACCAACACCCCACAGGAAGTTGCCATATGGCCACAGATGGCACTCTGTACCAGATGCTGACACCAGGGGGTCTTGGGTAGACTAGACTCAAGACAGAAAGCCCACTGGGACAGATTGCACTCCTAGTACAGTGGCTGTCAGTTAATGAGACCCCTCTATGTGTCAGGAGCTTTACTACATTTGGCGTGTCATTTAATCTCCACAACAATCCTGTGAAGTAGGTACAATTAATATCCCCATTTTGCAGATGAGAAAACTGAGGTACAGTGTCTGACTTGCCTAGGGTCTCACAGTATGTGGTGGACCTGGGCTTTGAACCCAGGCAGTCTGACTCCAACCCCTAAACCATTAACCACGACAGTGTATTGCCTCCCAGAACAATGGCTGAATTGTGACCCCCTCCTACAGCTAAGGTGACCAACCATCCCTGGGGCTGTCCCAGTTTTAGCACCAACAGTCCTGTGTCCCAGGAAACTCCTCAGCCCCCGGAGTACTGTCATGATGGGTCATCTACCTGCAGCACAATTCACCATTCCCATACCCCAGCACACACCCACATAAACACATCTTAATTTTTTAACCACTCTCATGAGTACTACTATATGAGCATAGCCAAGTCAGAAGTTTTCTTCCTGCTTGTGCTTTAGGAAAGAGGCTGAACTCCAGCAGACCAGGCCCAGGCAGGTCTTGGGATTTTCACCCAAGGGAACCTCCTCCTCCTTGCAGTCCTTCTCTGCACACCCCTGTTCTAAGCCTGGCTGTGCTGCTGAAGGTCACAGAGAAACTCAGGGGACTGAGAACACTGGGGAGCCTTTGGGGGCTGTCTTATAATAAAATACATTTTATAATTTATAGAATACTCATAACTGTCCAGTATGCTGTGGGACGTCTACTGATATAAAAAGGTAACTGGCTGCAATTATCAGGTAATGAGACTAATTGTTTTTTGTGGCTCCTTAGCTGACTCCAAATGAATAAATGACTCTGAAGTGCTGTGCCTTGGGAACCCTTCAGAAAGAATGGTGCATAAGATGGGCGGGATGACCAGCCCCATGTTTGGTCAAGGTTTAGTGGACAAGCACAGCCTTGGAGTCCACAAGGATTACAATAGGATCAAATGAAATGATGAGGGAAAACACCTACATGCATAGCAGATATTCTAACTGGTTTATTATTATTATTATTATTATTATCATTATTATTATTACTCAAACCATCTGCAGCCTGGCCACCAACCACCCCACTCTCTTTATCGTTTTTACATTGAGGCTGCAGAAGGAGTTAGATGGATTGACTGAGTGGCAGCATCTACACTGGGGAGCGTCCGGGACCTGCGGGTAGGGCACGCTGCAATGCCCTCAGGGAGTCGGGTGATCATATTCATCAAGGTGACAAGAATTGGCAGCACCCTCTGGAACTGTCAAGTGGAGTCCAGCTGTGACAGTGTGCGGTGGGGGTGGGGACAGGGGCAGGGAGAGCATTAGGAACAGTCAGGAAGCAAGTTCCTTTATCAGGCCTGGGGCAGCGGGCCAGGTGTTTTGCCTCACCCTCACCTTAGTTCAACCCCATTGGCTGGGGACAGTGAAAATAAGTATAATGATCACTACTTTTGAGCTCTGATTGCAGCCAAACAGCAAGGCAGGAATTTCACACACACAAACGTACTTCAAAAAGTTCATGGAAAGATTCACATAATCTTTCCATTCTATTTTTCCATGAATTTTGGGGGTGCCCTCATCTAACCATGTAACTCCTTTCTCACAGACACAGAAACTACATCTGGACAGCCACATTGGCTTCTTCAGTGTCACTCACCCAGCAACAGGGTCTGAACCTAGGGACTTCTTATATCAGTTTGGGGCTCTTTTCACAAGGCCACACTGCCTTCCAACAGACAAAAAGTTTCCCAAATGTTTCAGACCAAGCTAAAATGTAGCATGCAGTGTAAAATACCAACACTCTCCTGGAGAGTATATGGTTTGGAATTTAAAAAGGCCAGAGCAGGGACACCGAAGCATGGGCCCCACAGGCCTGTCTTCTGCTGCTTCCCAGCCACATGTCAACCCAAAACAGCTTCAGGGGGAGGTGGTCAGAAATCCAGCGAGCTTATTCCAGGTGCTCCATCCCTGGGGATCTTCATGGACAGCAGTTACTAAGGCTTTGAAGTCGCCATGCCTCTGGTCAGTGTCCCTCCTCCAGGTGTTCCAGAAGACCTTCCTTCGCTAGGCTGTTCTCGGGTACCCTGATGACTTCCTGTTTGGAAGAATGGACTGATAAGAAATTGGGAGGAGAACACAAACCAAGCCCATGGCTGGAGGAAGACTGAGATACCTTGATTCTCTGACTCCTGGCTCAGCAGCCACCGCTACCTCTACCCCCATCATCTGCCCAGTGGTACTCAACCTCCAGGACCCTGAGGAACCACTGGGCAGGAAATATAGCCTGGGAAGCTTATCACTTGTCAATTTCCTAAAAAGTAGATCCATCAGTTTTTCAAAGAATGTCTCTTGGAAACCATTTCTCTAGACTCTTTACCTACATTTGTTTATCTTTTTTATACTGAGCATGCTTTATTTTACCCTCACCAAAGTCCTTTATGATTATTTTTCATTAGTTCCAGGGGGAATTAATAAAGGAAAGATTCAGCATGATCTTGATTCCATAAGAGACTGGCCACTGGGTAACACTATTCCCATCACATCACTGGGGACAGTGAGGTTCTCAGCAAGTGTTTATAACATATCCTTTTAAAACATACATTCTCCCAAATACTCCTTGTTTGAGTGCCCACTGTCTGCCAGGCAGGTGACCTACCAAGGGCCATCAGTCCTTCCTGTCCTTCTTTCTGCCAGTCCTGGCCCTGTTGACCTAGGCTGTAAGCGAAGGGCTACTGAGCTGCACAACCGCTTCATCAGCTTCAGACCTGAAATTTGGCCTATGGATTCAGGATGGTTCTTGGGTTTCATTAGTTACTGAGCTGGAAAGAAATATGATATGAAAGGAAAAATATCTATGCATAAAAGCAGAAACCTATCTTATATATTAAAAAATTAGTGCTCCCAAAAGAATGGTAGCAATTCCACCCTAACCAGACAACCTCAGTAAAGGGCACAGCAGACAAATGCAACAGCTAGGCACAGCCTCTGACCAGCAAAGCAACCAGGACACAATGGAGAAGGCTTGCCTCTGTAAGGGAAGCTGCTGTCACCAGAGGCAGATCAGATCACGCTCGATGTACCTCTGCACAATCATATCGTGTTTGCTTGGAGGATCTGATTCTAGGCCCATACAGCTCACACATTTCTTGGTTGTTCTAGCCCTAGGAAGGACAAAGTGCTAGAACAGAGAGAACATTCAACTTGGAAAAGGAGACCAGGATTCATGCTCCAGATCACCCTCAGTAAGTCACAAGTTTTCTGAGCCTCAATTTCTTTATCAATAAAATGGAATTAATAATATCTTTCCCACAGACCTCAGAGAATTATTGTGAGGTTCAAATGACAGTTATCATTTGTAAATTGTAAAACGTAGTGAAGCCATAGGAAGTAACTTTCCTTAACTGTAACTGGAGAATTATACAATAACTTTTAGGTTTGAGGGCAGATACAGAGTGGTTTATGCCAGAAGAGACCAGCCCATGCATCCCCTCCGCAGGATGTGTGGTACGGCGAGCTTGGAGTGGACTCATCCTGATGTTGATTGACATATGTGAAAACAGCCACGTGCAGAGTGTGTGCACACCATGCACATGCAGATCTTTGAAGGCAGGATGTGGCGTGACCTAGGAGACATGGTGACATGTACAATACTCCACGTGAACATGAAAACTGTTGCAAATGTGTTTTTCACTATTTTGGATTGGAGGTTTGATTTTTGTAGAGAATAGGGGAGACAGAGATGAAAACAGGCATAAAGAGGGAGAAAATAGGAATTGGAAGAACCCAGGAAATAGTGTTCAAGTCTTTGAGGTACACCTTGTCAGGCTAGATGTCTCATGGATCCCTCAACGTGGTATGCCCTAAGCCAGACTCATCATCGTCCAAGCCCCTACCTGCTCATCCTCCCACGTTCCTTCTACCGGACCATGGCCGCACCAGCCACCCATCATTCAAAATCAGCATCACCCTGACTTCCCCCCTCCACCCAGTTAATTCAAGTCCAATAGACAATACATCCTTAAGATCTCTTCTTCTCCAATCCTATAACTACTGCTAGGGTTGGGGCCCTCACCAACGACCTCTTGTGGTTCTCCTGCCTGTTTTCCCTCTTGAATCCATTCTCCATATTCCCGATTTCTAAAGCCACTTCCCTGGGTCCCTGTCTTCCTCCACGGGCTTGTTCCTGGCCTTTCTCTCACACATAATCTGCCCTCTTGCTCTAGCTGTCTGCGTGCTTCCTGGTCTTTCTGTGAGCTGTTCCCCTGCCTATAGTGCCTTTGCCCACTTCTAGATAATTCCTTCTCATCCTGCAGGCTTCTAGGAAGCCCTCCCAGACCCACAGTCTCCAGTGCATCCTCAGCACACCCTCTTTGATATGATCATAGTGTTCAGCACACTGAATGGCAAGAATTGCTCTACTGACTTATTTTGAGACTGTGAACACCTCTGAAGAAAGACCCAGGCCTTATGTGAACCCTGTGTGTTCAGCAGCCATAATAGTGACTGGAGCTTAGGAGGTACTTGATCACTATTTGTTGAGTTGAGTAGCACTGAACTGAAATGAATCTGGTTCAGTTCATCTGGTGGGTTAGTCTGAAGAAGTCCAAAGAGCCTAGTCTTCAATCCACCCAGTCCAGAGGACACTCCCTGTGTTCCGCTGCCCAGCAAGTTGGTGTCTGATTAAAACTTTCCAATTGTCAGGCCAGTACCTGGAGTCACCAAACTTACTCCAAAACTGACCCAAATATGTTGCTTGCCCTGGAATGAACCTGGCTTCCTGTGCCACCCAGTATAACCCACCTTCACAGATGGATGTTCATGATCTTAGACCTAACAATGTCCTCGACAGTAGTCCTAAGACCATCACTTCAACCTCTTGCCAGGCACACTGAATACATGTTTCTCAAATAAATTAATGAATGAATGTAAATCAGGCTTGGATGCATGCCCTGTGTTTTCTGCAGCATAAGGAGTGAAATCATTCATATTCTTTCCAAGTTTTATTCCTCACTACCCCACTGAGGCCTATGAGGAGGATGCATGCCTCTGCTGTAGGTAAAGTATATGGGCTTTGTGACATCTGTCTTCTTGACATTCAAAAACCTTTTCACACAAGTGATATTCTACATGGTCGAGCTTGTCAGAAAGTTAGGCATTATTCTCTATACATTGTTATATGAAACACAATTACTAAGGTTTCTGGGGTTTTTTAAGTGACCCGAATTGCCCATAAGCTTTAAGAGGTGGCATAATGCAGTAGGCTGCAAAAATGACCAGAAGGCCTCATTTCTCCCTTTATCCAAGCACTTTTCAATGTGACTTCCTGCTCCTCCCATCTAATGGTAGAGTTTATTTCCCATCCTCTTGAATCTGGGTGGCCTCATGGTTTGCTTTGCACAGCAGAATACTGTGGAAGTGACAGTGTGCCAGTTTTGAGTCTAGCCTCAGGAGACCTTATGTGTTTTCTCTCTGTATCCTCTCTCTCAAAGCTAGCTACCATGCAAACAAGTGCAGGCTAGCCTGAGGAGTGAGATGAGACATATGGACAGTAACTCTCCATGCCAGTTACTTATTGGTATATAACCAACTACCTCAAATTCAGTGGCTTACAACAGTTATCATTTATCCCACCTACAAATTTGGGCAGGGCCTTGCAGGGACAGCTCATGTCTGCTCCACATGGCATCTGCTGGGGAACCTCATAGGCTAGGGTTCAACATCTTGGAGACAGAGTCATCTGAAGGCTCACTCACTCACACATCTGGGGGGTGATGCTGCTGTCAATCAGGACCTCGGCTAAGGCTGTTGGCTAGACATCTATGCATGCCCTTTCTATACAGCTGATCAGTTTCCACACAGGAGGTGAGTCCCAAAAGCAATATCACAAAAGTTGCTTGTTTCTAAAACCCTATGACTGGAAATTGGCCCAGAATTACTTCCATCATATTCTATTGATCAAAGCAGTCACAAAGGTCTGCCCACATTCAAGGAAAGGAACATACAGATAAGAAACAGTCAATGTCACATTGTAAAAAGGACATGTAAGATAATATATTGTAGTGGCCATCTTTGGAAAACACAACCTGCCACACCCTCATTACTTTAGCCAACAGTCAACCAGTTGCCAGACACAAGAGTGAGGCCATCCTAAACCAGTCAGACACATACACACACACACACACACACACACACACACACCAATCAACTGGCCAACTAACTGCAAGCACATGAGCAAGCTCACCCAGCATTGGCCAAGCCTGACCCAGATCAGCAGAACTGCCCAACATAACCTGTCAACTGATGCTGGCTGCAGACTTTGAGCAATAGCAGATGGTTTTAAGTGATTAAGTTCTGGGATGGTTTGTTACACAGAAATAATTCTGGTTCCACCACCTAATAACAAGGTAGCCACTTGAACCTCGGTTTTCTCTCCTATAAATGTAGTGATAATACCTATGTCACAGACTTATAAATTACTAGGATTCAATGATATAACGGGTCTTGTGTGCCTTGTGAAGTGCTGGCTCTGAGTTGATAAGTGATCATTCCCTCCCCTTCCTCACACATCCAAAGCTGTGATGAAGGTCATACTCTCATCATTCCCTGTGCTGCATAAACCAAGGTCACAGAATCTTGACTGGATGTCAATCTCAATTCTGCTTTGCAGAAGGTGACTTTCAAAACTAACTCTCCTTACTAATCAGTTAAACTAGTGAGAATTTTCAAAATCACTCAACTATTCCAGCAGAAAGGATAAAGGGCAGGACAAGAGGTGAACTATATGATCCTCCTAATGAAAATTTCAAGGAGACTTGGTTTATAAACACTGCAAAAATCCATTCTAAACAAAACATCAGCTTTTCACTGTGGCTTGGATACTAGCCAGCAATGAAGGAGAGATTGACCTGATTTAGGGTTGGTTGCACAATATGAAAAGTAATTTTTTTTTCCTTTCCCTGGACCTAGAGCTAATAGCTTTGTTTGTGTCCCTGATCAACAGAAGAGAGCACTGGGCTTGTCCCCTTTAAAATCTGTAAGTGCACAAATGGAAACTTGCCTATAGTTAACTCCACACTTTGTACCTGCTGCAGTTGACATAAGCTCAACTAAAGTCGGGAGTGCAGAATCAACACATCACACTCTGACACCCCATGTCTAAGCTCCTGCGAGGAAGAGGACCTGGGACGTTTTCAAGAAAATGCAAAAGCAAAAAATGCCTGTCTGTCGATGCTTTAATTGCCACTGACAGTAACAACATAAGTTTATGTTTGCAGAGGAATTTCCACTGAGCAAAGGGTTTGGGCACATGATTTCCTTTTAACCTGTACAACAGCTACGTGTGTCAAATAGAGCAAGAGTTTTCTCCTCCTTCTACAGATGAAAAGTCTGTGATTTGACTAACTTGCTTAATGGTTGCTGCACTTTTAATGAGCTCTCAAACTCAGGATTTTGTCAGAAATTCATAGTATTGGGTTCTACCAAGTCTGGGGTGGGTCCCAGAAACCTCTATTTTTAATATCCTATGTGGCCTTTTGATAACATTGCCCCAGTCTGATACTCTTCCTACCATGCAAAATCAAAAGATGATTTTTTTAAAAACTCATGCATACAAATAAATCCTATTTTTTCATGGCTTGTTACTCTCAAGATCTTGGAAATACCATGGGTCACATCATGCCCTCTTGAAATATAACTAACACTTTCAGTGAAAGCCTGGTAGAGCACAGTTTACGTGGCAGGTTGGTACTTGATCTGACTGCCAACACCACGGTATTTGGCTTCGGAATGCAGATTTTTTTTCCAGCATATTTGCCTTCCTAATTATGTCTGACTTCAGTTAACATTCAAATTAAATTGCTTTTCCTTTTTCTTGGGCCCACACCAGGGAAAGGGGTGGAGGAGAAGAAAAACCAGGCAGAACCATTCCTTAAGTGTCCTACATGGCAGAAAGAACAAATGACAGACTCCAAGGGCTGAAATGAACTTTAGTGATCATCTGATCCTGCTTATCATTGCCTGAGATAGAAAACAAAAGAACAGAGATGTTAAGGGTCATGGATGATTCAGCCTCAACCAAAATAGTACCAAACCATACATCACACAGCCCAACCAGTATGCAAAAACTCTGCAAGGCAGCTTTGATTTCTCCCTCTCAAAGTTGACCCACACTCTACCATACTAATTACTTAAATGAGAAGCTGGCAGGCATCTGGGGTGATTATTACTTTAGAACATTGTATTGTGCTTCTACAAATTACTGCTATTGAGTGAATTTTTCATGAACTGAACATTTCTACTTTTTTGTAAAGCCACCTTACTATCTGAAGATATAGCTGAAAACTATTCTTATTGTGGTTTCCTAATTGATACTCAATATCTGATGTCTGAATTCATGAAAATAGGACAAGGGCCATTTAGATGATTCAGACTTAGATGTGAAAATTGAAGCATGTTAAGGGAAATTAAATCAAGTTAACATCAAGTTAAATTAGACCAGCCAGAGAAAAGGGGTTTCAACATCCTCTGGGATTTATCAGGAAGGGTCCTCATGTTTTGGGAATATCAAGCAAGCATAACACAACTGCTACTT
The DNA here is from genome assembly GCF_000696425.1 of Galeopterus variegatus. Taxonomy (NCBI): domain Eukaryota; kingdom Metazoa; phylum Chordata; class Mammalia; order Dermoptera; family Cynocephalidae; genus Galeopterus; species Galeopterus variegatus. Next base: position 58,207 of record NW_007733956.1, read on the forward strand.
CCTCAGCATCTTGACCTAAGAAAACAAAAATGAATTGTGCCTACCCAGTAGATTAAGTGCCATTCTACTAAGATGTTCTCACTGTTATGACGATTAATGCACAGATTCACATTTTGAAGTAAATAATCTTTTCCCTTGATCTAATGGCCAAGGTTTCCCAACATACCTGTTGCAACCATTCTATAAAGCTCTACCCATTGCCAAAACTCTTCTTTGATCCCATATCAACAACAGTCATGTGGCAGACTAACTAGATGCTTGCTAATCCCTTTTTTTCACCATGGGGATATAGGAAAACTATATTTCCTATCTTCCCTTCGAGTTTGGTTGGGGCCACGTGACCAGGTTCTGGCCAGAGGAATATGGGAAGAAATGGTGATTGCCACTCCAAGCTAGGTATAAAACATCCCATACAATCATCCTCATTCTATACCTGCACTCATCAGCTGGGGAAAGCTGAAGATCCGGTGGAGGACACCAAAGAAGCCCTAGGACACAGGGGTCCCCATACCAACACTGGAGGAGAGCCCTTCAGAACAGATGACCCACCTCCAGCAGGTGTGGTGTGGCTGAGAAGTAAACCTTCGTTAATATAAACTAATGTGACTTGGGGGCTATTGGACACAGCGCGTAGTCAGTTCTAACTAATAGGGATCACATGCTCATGACTGAAAAATTGGGTCTATAATAGGCATTTCTATAAACCAATATGAAACAATATGATCAGAAGTTTTGTGAAACTCTTTTCTCTAATCTGGAGGAAAAAGGAGAGACTTGGTAAACTAAACACTAAAAAAAAAAAAAGCAAATAGAAAGTCAGGCTCTTGTGGAATTTAGCATTTTCTTTGGTGCATTTTTTTTTCTCCTTTATATCTGAAACTGAGTCAGTTATTTACCTTGGTGGCTAATCAAATCTACATCAGTATAAAATCTGAACTACTCTCTTTCTGTTAATAGTTGAATCCACTGTTGGTTCCCAACAGGTCAAATGCATCTCCGTTCTGGTAGCCTTGAGACTTGCCCCCAGTGAAATAACTTCTTCACTCTGCCATCAAACTAGCTAATAAGCCCACACACTGCCTTTTAGATTTTGCAGGTGGGATTCGGATGTGTGCTCAAGAACCACACAGCAGGCAGGAGGAGTTCTTTTGAAATCTCTTCTCTTAGGCGCAAGTTGAGAGCATAACCCCACATTTCCACATGACTCTGTGGGACGAAGCTCAGAATATTGACAACTCACCAAAGTTCCTTTCCAAAAACAATCTCTTAATCTCTTACTGTGCCTAATTTTGTCTTATAGACTCTTTTTATTTGAAATGTTTATCTTCGTATCATACTCATGGTGCTTCTAGGGGAAAAAATCTAGACTTAATAATACAGCTAACATTCACTGAGCTCTTACTGTGCAGCAAGGACACTGCTAACATTCTCATGGCCACCGCATGAGATAGGCACCGACTTACAGGTGAGGAAATTAAGGCAGAAAAAAGTTCTACGTGTACCAAAGGCCAACCAGATCATCAGTTATTTAGCCAGAATTAGGACCCATTCACTCTCTCTGTAGAACCTGCTCTCTTAACCACCTCAGTCTCTTCTGTGACCTCTTTCCTTCTCCGATGTGGTTTTGTGTGCTCATTTCCTCTGAATTGTCTGTGGGTATCTCTTAGTAACCATTTTCCTGGAGACAGAATTCCAAATTGGCTGTGAATGCAGTTACTTTCATTATGTCTGGTCATCTTCCTAAATGGACCTCTAAATTGGCCCTTATTTTATAACTCTAAGCTCTACATATTTATAAATGTAACCCAAGTTCTTTTCAGTTATGAATTCTTCAAATTTCTAACTTTTTTTCAAAGGTTTATGGCTCCTATCCCTCCTAATGATTTAAAGGGACATTTTCTTTCCATTATAAATTTTAAGCCTGCTTACCTTTTAAATATTCAATATTTAGGTATTATGATAGCAATAGGATTATTTGATGTCCTAATTGCCTCAGGCCTTGTTTTAAATGCCTTTGTAGCAAAGGGTGATGCTAGCAGTAGCATTCATCCTACTACTCGGTTTAAAGAACATCCAGACAGCTCACCTGATGTGAGACCCAAGATTGAACTCAGAGGAATATTAGGGCCCAGACTACACCACCCCCTGGAAGAGTCGTTGTCTGCATCATCTCACCACCACCTCCAATCATGTAGACACACACGCGCGCACATGCACTCCTGATGGTGAAATGAGGTCCTAATGAACATCCAAGACAGTATTTAAGACAAAAAGAAGCCACAGAGAAGCAATATGAGGCACAATCCCCCAACTCACTTTTTCATAGTTAATGGGGGTTCTATGGACAGATGATATTCGTAGATAAATGTATACCAGATGTATATTTGCATGTATCTGTACAGAATGTTAAAATGGACTTTAGACTAAAGTCCCAAAGCATAGATATCACTTTGCCATGCTACAAAATTTCAAAGGAGGTCTAACCCTTCATCTACTCACTCTCATCCTGGATGTAAGATTGCAAGATGAAGAGATGATTAAGAGATTTGGGGTTTGGGGGGGTTTGTTTTTGTTTTTTTGTTTTTTCTTGTTGTTGTTGTTGGAAAGGGTCTTTGGTGAGTTGTCTATATTCTGAGCTTCCTCCCACCAAGTCATGTGGGGCTCTTCCCTCACCTCATACCTAAGGGAAGAGATTTCAAAAGAACTCCTCACCGGGCCCACTATGTGATTCCTGTATCCGACTCCCACCTGCAATATCTAAAAGGTAAGACATGGGCTTACTAGCTGGTTTGATGGCAAAGTGAAGGAGAATCTGTTGCATCAGAAACAAATCTTGGAGCTATCAGAACAGAGATGCATTTGCATTCTTGGGAACCAAGTAGAGATCCCCAGTGTGGAAGAAGGAGGGGTAACATCTCCAATGAACCTGAAAAATGCCCAAAAGAGCAAGAGTCAGGTTTAAATATCTGCCAAGACCAACAGTGCCAACTCTGGGTGTCTTCAGCTACTCTTCAAGGGAGACGTTTCCTGCTCCCCTTATCTTCTCTGCCTCCCTGCACCTACATGGGACGGGTGAGAACTAGCATGGCTGGTCATATAATTTATTTTACATACAGAGAGACTTCTGAGAAGTAAAAGGTACAAATGGTGCCCAGTTGTTTGGTCAAACACTAGTCTAGATGTTGCTGTGAAGGTATTTTGTAGATGTGGGTAACATTTACTATCAGTTGATTTTCAGTGAAGATGATTAACCTCAATGATGTGGATGAACCTCATCCAATCAGTTGAGGAACTTTAAAGCAAAAACCAAGGTTTACCAGAGAAGAAGGAATTCTGCCTCAAGATTGTAACATAGAAATCCTGCCTGAGTTTCCAGCCTGCCAGTCTACCCTACAAATTTCAGATTTTCCATCCCCTACAATCACACGAGCCAGTTCCTTAAAATAAATCAGTCTCTTAATCTATCTTCCTTTCTCTTTCTCTCTCATGTGAGTGTATGTGTGTGTGTTTATATATACATATATATGTATGTATCCTATTGGTTCTGTCTCTCTGGAGAACGCTGACTGATACAAAGAGGGACTATTAATAACTAGGCCCAGGCAATAGGAAACTGGGACCATCCCAAATAAACCAAGAGGTGTGATCTCCCTAGTCAGAAACAAGGAGTTGGTGGAATGTGCAAGTTAGTGGAATGTGAACTGTGGACTTCACATTCCACATTCTAAGTCCACTCTGTGGGGCTACTGTTTTCAGTAGTGATGCTGGTATATTGTTATAATTGTTCTATTGTATTATTAGTTATTGTTGATCTCTTACTGTGCCTAATTTATACAGTAAACCTTATCACAGGTATGTTTGTATAGAAAAAAACATAGTATACATAGAGTTTGGTACTATCCTTGGTTTTAGGCACCCACTGGGGGATTGGAACATGTCCCCTGAGGATAATGTGGAACTACTGTACCAACCTTCTTGTATTCCATTTTAATCCTCTTATGTGTCTATTCTGATCAACCTATATTTTAAATTCTGACAGCTCTGAATTTGATTTACTTGTTTTCCCTGATTCACCCCTGTGAGTTT
>NW_007733956.1:63002-75361 GCF_000696425.1 Galeopterus variegatus
TTTGTTCTTGGCTATAAAAATCAGAGCAAAGATTAGTTTTGTAGTTTGAATGAGAGGCCTAACACTAAAGATGAACTTTAGATTGGGAAGAGTTTTCTCTTACTGGAGATTTAGAATATGTGCAAAACCCTTTTACTGTGCATAATACACAGAGACACATACACACAGATACACTTGTTATTTTTAGGCTTTTCAGATTCTATTCATAGATTCTATTTATATGATCCAGTTTTTTTTTATTTTTTAAAAAATGCTGAAAGAGCGTCTAAGAACTAAAATAAATTGCTCTTGCTGAGATATAGGAGTAGCATGGAAATTATCCTTTTGAAAAGCAGAGGGCCAAATAGCCAATCTATATAATTTTTTGAAAACAATCGATTCCATAAAACACAGTTTATGAAATTATTTCAGATTTTCTTTCAGGAAGCAGAAGTTAAAATAAAGCCCAGGGGTTAACATTCTTAAGCGCAAGATCCATGTCACAATGAAGGAAATCAGAGCATGGGGCCAAATCTTTATTCTGAAGTGCTAAGTCCAGGTGTTGGTCAATAACTAAAGGGCTGGAAGCAGATAGGGAGGTCCCTAAGGACTGATAAAGATTAGAATGAGACCTTATGTGGCTAAGCTGGGCCAAAGGGTCATTGTCATGTGTGATGGAGACTCTGAGCACCTACCGACTTACTTTCATGAAACAATGAGGTGCTGATACGCCCAGCCCCCATNTCTGAGCACCTACCGACTTACTTTCATGAAACAATGAGGTGCTGATACGCCCAGCCCCCATACCACCTGCCCCTTGCCATTTCCTTTAAGCTGTACTTTAGTTCTCGTTTTAGGTACTTCAGTTCTTGTTTTAGCCAAAGCTAGCTTGATTGTCACTTAAGCCTCACTCTGCACCAGTATTTCCAGAACTAAATTAGAGATCGTCCAAAGAGAACTGTTTCATAAAGGAAATGGGATCGGGAGTGCTATTATTTTATGTAAGGCCAAATGTCTTTCTTTGCTTGTTTCCCGTGAAGGCATACTACACCTGCCCCATAGAAGCAAATTACCCTTAACTGGCTGTGATGCCTCCAGCAGCCTCCCTGCCCCACTATCCTCATCACCACATCTCATGAGATGTGGACTTGATAAGCCTTACTGCTTTTGGAAGTCACTGAATCCCCCTTTTCCCCTCAAGGATACACATGGCTTCTGCTTCACAGAGTATCTTTGGCACAGCCCTGGCCCACTCCTGTTTTGCATGACCAGAATCTCCCGAACTATGCCAGAGATGATTCAGATGTAATTAAACCTGAATTCTAGCCTCTCCTTGTGACAACTCAGTGGACAATTAATGATGATAAAAGAGCCTGCCAGCTGCTGCCTGACATACCAATGTGAGTTTCCAACTCCAATAAAGTCAGAGGGTGAAGGGCAGGTCTCTCTGGCTCCATTTCAATCTATCTTTTATCTACACTAGTTAAAAAGTAATACTTACTTTGGGGAAATTTAGATTCGTTCTTCTCCCTTCTTAAAAGAACTGAATGGACGAGCAGGGGTAACACAATGTCTATGAAATAAATAAGAATGCTTCCAGGAAGAGTCATTTAAGCTTTATCACCAGGGACAATCCTAAAGCCAGAGGAGCAGCTGTGCTCTTGATCTTGACCCTGGAGGAGAGGATGTGCACACTGCTTCTTTGCCACGGGAACAAACCAGCTGGTAGGGGAAGAACCTTCCTAAAGGAGACGCTGCACAGATTTTTCTACACTAAGGCTTTTCCAGTCACAACTAACTTTGATCACATTTGTCCCTCTCTCTCTAAATTTTAGGCTTAGCCAGGACTGCGGTCTAGTGCAATAACATGCTTGGAGGGAGACACAGGCTGTGGAGGGTTATAAGTGGAAAGGAGATAATCAAAACAAGGAAGATGAGAGGGAAAGCAAGAAGCCTATTCTATTCAACACTCACACTTCAAAAACACGTGCCGAGGCTCTGCGGCAACAGACCCATACTGCCGACTTCTTGTGTTGCTTTCTGTTTCCAAGTTCGGTGTTTGGGGTGTTTGAGAATCCATTTAGATAATTCCCAGAAGAAAAAATAACACAAATGAGTCATAAACACATAAATGTTTGACATCACTTGTAATCAAAGAAATGCAAATATAAAACAAAATAGCATTTTTGCCTATCAAATTAATGGAGAATAAATAGAATACTAATAGTCAACAGGGGTGGTGAAATGGCCCATCTCCCACTGCTAGAAGGTTCATTGGTACAGCCTTTCTCCTGGGTGAGATGGCCCATCTCCCACTGCTAGAAGGTTCATTGGTACAGCCTTTCTCCTGGGTGAGATGGCCCATCTCCCACTGCTAGAAGGTTCATTGGTACAGCCTTTCTCCTGGGTGAGATGGCCCATCTCCCACTGCTAGAAGGTTCATTGGTACAGCCTTTCTCCTGGGTGAGATGGCCCATCTCCCACTGCTAGAAGGTTCATTGGTACAGCCTTTCTCCTGGGTGAGATGGCCCATCTCCCACTGCTAGAAGGTTCATTGGTACAGCCTTTCTCCTGGGTGAGATGGCCCATCTCCCACTGCTAGAAGGTTCATTGGTACAGCCTTTCTCCTGGAAATATATAGCAAAAGTCTTAAAAATATGTATACTCCTTGGCCCAGTGATTCCATTTAATTCCCCTTCTAGGGATGCACCCGAAGGGCATAAGCAGCTATACAGGCAAAGATCTGAGTACAAAGGTTTCTTTGTGTTGTTATTTACAACATGAAAAAGTACAAAAACAAAATGTAACTTTGGTATAAATTACATAATATAAATATAAAATGTATGATTTAAATATAACAACAGATTACAACATTTCCTCACCAATTAATATTATGCAGCAAATGTATATATATTTTAAGACTGTTGTTATAAAGTGAAAAAAACAATATCATATATATAATGTAATCCCAATTTGTTAAATTGGGGGAGAGAGAGAGAGAATACATCAAAATATTAACATTATTCTACATTGATAGTTTTTTTGATAGTTTTTTTCATACTTTTCAAAATTCTCCACAATGAATATGATAATCAGAAAATATAAGCAGTATTTTAAAATGTGTAAATAAGGATTAAAAGTGTATTAGTCAGGATGGGCTTTATAACAAACAAACCCTAAATTTTGGTGGCTTAAACCATGAAGGTTTATTTCACGCTCATATAGCATGTCCATTGCAAGTCAGCTGGGGACTCATCCCCACATCACCTCACTCAGAAACAAAAACTAGTAGAGCCTCCACAACCAGACCATCACATCACTGGTCACTACAGCAGGAGAAGGAAATGTGGCAAATCAGACACTGACTCTTAATGACTCTCCTCCAGAGGTGACACATGTCATTTCCACTTACATTTCACTAGCCAAAGCCAGTCATATGAACAGCCTTACATAATGCAAATAAGGAAATTCAATCCTACAATGTACCTAGAGGAAGGAAAACTAGAAATCTTTCTGAACAGAACCAATATTTATTACCAAAATAATTGATTTTTTTTTTCTTAAGAATTCATTAGCTGTCAAACTGAAGGTCTTTTCTCTGTGCTTTATTAGCAGTAAGATGTGATAGTCTGCATCATTCTCAGGACCCTAAACAATTTGGTTCTGTTTCTCAACTTACTGTTTAGAACCTAAGCTATTCAGGAGATGACATTAATGCAGGCAAGAGGCTATTTGAAAAGGTAAAATGTTGCATACATACCATAGGTAATATAAATATACTCTTTACAGGGTTTATTGAATATCCAGAGGAATTCCAGCATTTCTCAGCCAACATACCAAACATAATAGAATCAAAATAAGCAATGTTGGAAATTTCTACCACCTCTTCCCAGTGTTGGAGATCAAGGCCCGAGCACATATCCAAAGTCTTTCAAACACCCACTAGGACCATTTTTCTAGTTGGTGTAATCCCTTTTCTTCTTAATTCTGTACTCTGCATATCAAAGATTAGAACACATCAATTCCAAAATATGACTATGAATGTTGAAGAAAATATCATCATAATCCCCTGCACATTCAAACAATTCATCATGTTCACTCTAGTATCATTTTAAAATATTTTTGTATTAACAAAAAACCAATATGACTTTATGAATAACAAAAACAGAAGGCAACCTTGTCTGGGAATTAAATCAATTCACATTTTTGGTGTTAAAATATATCTGGAACAGAGTTAAAGATAACAGTTAATTACATGGAATGTTGGTTTGTAGCTTGCACTGATAGNATATGAACAGCCTTACATAATGCAAATAAGGAAATTCAATCCTACAATGTACCTAGAGGAAAGAAAACTAGAAATCTTTCTGAACAGAACCAATATTTATTACCAAAATAATTGATTTTTTTTTTCTTAAGAATTCATTAGCTGTCAAACTGAAGGTCTTTTCTCTGTGCTTTATTAGCAGTAAGATGTGATAGTCTGCATCATTCTCAGGACCCTAAACAATTTGGTTCTGTTTCTCAACTTTCTGTTTAGAACCTAAGCTATTCAGGAGATGACGTTAATGCAGGCAAGAGGCTATTTGAAAAGGTAAAATGTTGCATACATACCATAGGTAATATAAATATACTCTCTTTCCAGGGTTTATTGAATATCCAGAGGAATTCCAGCATTTCTCAGCCAACATACCAAACATAATAGAATCAAAATAAGCAATGTTGGAAATTTCTACCACCTCTTTCCAATGTTGGAGATCAAGGCCCGAGCACATATTCAAGGTCTTTCAAACACCCACTAGGACCATTTTTCTAGTTGGTGTAATCCCTTTTCTTCTTAATTCTGTACTCTGCATATCAAAGATTAGAACACATCAATTCCAAAATATGACTATGAATGTTGAAGAAAATATCATCATAATCCCCTGCACATTCAAACAATTCATCATGTTCACTCTAGTATCATTTTAAAATATTTTTGTATTAACAAAAAACCAATATGACTTTATGAATAACAAAAACAGAAGACAACCTTGTCTGGGAATTAAATCAATTCACATTTTTGGTGTTAAAATATATCTCGAACAGAGTTAAAGATAACAGTTAATTACATGGAATGTTGGTTTGTAGCTTGCACTGATAGACCTCTCTAAGGGATGCAGATAATTATAGAAAATCTGACCTAAGCCAGGATCCTCACTGTTATAGTGAACCTTTTTCATTCCCCACTAGATCTCACTGGCCATCAAATCTTATAGACTCTAAGCTTCCTAAATGCCCATTTAACCTGGTTCTTCCTCTTGGTTCTCAATTGCTATGTTCAGGGCTTCCTCATCCTTCAGTTGCAGTCACCTATTTCCTTGTCATATTCCTTCAGACTCCCCTCTCCAAAGCACCTGCCACCTAAATATGTAATCCTGTTACTTCTTCTTTTTAAATCCTTCAGTGACCTCTCAACACCTGGAAGATGAAGTCCAAACTCCTCAGCAAAGAAAGGAAAGCCTTTCCCTTCTGGCCCCAGACTACCTCCCAAGCCTGGAGTGGACTTCCACAGATGTGATCAGTGGAACATCAATTCCAGTTATATACGGGGAAAGTGTGTCCCATGGTCCAATAAGCTGGTAAAACCAAGTTAAACCTATTTCACTTCTTCAGGGATTGTCAGAGTTGAGAATTTGAGAGTTGTGACTCTAAGTGAATCTCAGGCCTCAGCCCTTGGCTCTCTTCTCTTGCCTGTCTACACTCTTACTCTAGGTGGCTTCACCCAGTCTCCTGGTTTTCAGTGCTGTCACTATGCTGACCATTTCTCAATTTATATCTCCAGCCCACACCTCTCCTCTAATCTCCAGACCACCTATTCACAGACTCCAATGAGATGTCTAATAAACATCTGAAACTTAACTTGATAGCCTCTCAACTCCCCCGTGCTCAGTCTTCCCCACCTCCGTTAATGGAAGCATTATTCTTCAAGATATCTAAGCCAAAAATCTTAATGCCATTCTTGATTCCTCTACTTCTTCATACCTACTATTGAGTCCATCAGCAAATCCTATCAGCTCCACACTCAGAATGCATGCAGAATTTGACCACTTCTCACCACCCTGCTCCACCACGCTGGTCCAAACCCCACCATCATTCCTCACCTGGACTATTTAAAGAGCCTCTTTCTTCAAGATATCTAAGCCAAAAATCTTAATGCCATTCTTGATTCCTCTACTTCTTCATACCTACTATTTAGTCCATCAGCAAATCCTATCAGCTCCACACTCAGAATGCATGCAGAATTTGACCACTTCTCACCACTCCGCTCCACCACGCTGGTCCAAACCCCACCATCATTCCTCACCTGGACTATTTAAAGAGCCTCTGAATGGTGTCCCTGCCTCTGTCCTTCCCCTATGAAGGTCCATTCACAACCCAGTGTCTAGGTTGAGTGCTTCATTTACTTTAACAGACAACATCTCCCCTCCTCAAAACCCTGCCATGGCTTCATCTTGTACTCTGAATGGAAGCCAGAGCCCCTACCTAAAGTCCTTACCAAAAACCCCATATGACTGCTCTTCTATGACTTCTCTGCCTACACCTCCTGTCACCTCTGCCTCCGTTCCTGGGCTGCAAATACACTGGCATCCATGCTCTTTCTCTAAACACTGGGTACCCACAGCTCCCTTTCTCCAGATTGCTGTTTAGCCAGAGATTCACCTACCTCACTCCTTCTGTTCTATCAGGTCTTTATTCAAATGTAAGCTTTTGATGAGAACTTCTTTGATCTCCCATTCAAAATTCCCACACACCACCCCCCAACACTTCTAATAGGCTTTCCACATTATCTTTTTGCCATAGCACTTCATACTCCTCTATAAAATACTATGCATTTCAAATTTTATTGTTTATTGCTTGCGTCTCACACTAGAACGTAAGCCCCATGAGGGAAAGAACCATGATCGATGCAGTTTGCTGTTACATCTCCTGTGCCTAGAACAATGTCTGGCACATAGTAAACATTTAAAATATATTTGTTAAATGAAAGGATGAATGAATAATGAATAAATAGAAAAAAGTAAATAGCATTTCCCAAAATTATTTGTATTCGTCCGTTTTTGTGTTGCTATAATAGAACGTATGAAAGTGGGTAATTTATAAAGAAAAGAGATTTATTTGGTTCACAATTCCAGGACAGCTACATCTGGTGCAGACCTCAGGCTGCTTCTACTCATGGCAGAAGGTAACAGGTAGTGGGCAGGTGCAAGATCACATGGTGAGAGGAAGCAAAAGAGAGAGAGAGAGAGAGGAGAGGTGCCAGGGCCCTATAAACAAACCAGCTCTCATGAGAACTAATAAAGCGAGAACTCACTCACTGCCCGCCCCCTACCTCATTAATCTATTCATGAGGCATCTGCCCACATGACCCAAACAACTCCCAACATTGCCAAGTTGGGGGATCAGATTTTGACATGAGCTTTGTGGGGGACAACGTCTCCAAGCTCTATCATTATTCTAGCACAGATTCCTTTTTCATGGAGCATTTCACAGGACCAGTTATGAACAAGTCCCCACCCATTCTGCTCTCTGTGTGCTAAAGAGGGCTCTGGCATTGCCTGCTTGGCCTTTTCTCTCTCCCACTCTCTGAGAAGTTTTCTTCCTTTGTTAATTCTTGAGATCAACTAATGCAGACTGTGGAGAATGGGCCTATCTTACCTTGGTAGACATTTATATATAAAAGATACAAACATTTCTTTAGACCTTTCTTAAAGTGGAGTTTTTCACCAAATCTACTTCATTTATTAAAAAATGACTCACTAAATGTTAGTGAGTTTCCAAACAGTATGTTAGGGCACTAGGGCTAAAATGACTATTGCTATATAATATTTGACCTCTGGGGAGACATAGAACCACATAGTTGGAGAATTATAGTAAGAAATAGGACAGACCTATGACCAAGTGTTATAGAGATTCAGAGGAATGTTTCAAAGTCTAAAAAGGCCAAAGAATGCTCTCCAAAGAAGGTGACCTTTGGGCTATGTTTTAAAGGATAAGCAGAAACTTTAAGTGAAAACTAGGCTTGTGAGGATCATTCCAAGCAGAGGGAAAGCCAATACAAAGTCATGGAGGTTTGAGAAGAAACTAACAGCAGCTTGAGTCAGTCAGAGGAAGGAGGGGGTAGTTCTGTGAGAGGAGATAGGGATGGCAGCCAGGGCCCAGGTCAAGGAAGGCCTTGTAACCCCTGGTACAGAGCTCTCAATGGTAGCTAAAGCTTTTCTTTGTTCAGAGACTCAGTGAAGAGTGAAGTCCTCAAGAGGGGTCACCACGGAGCAAGAACTCTAGGACAGGCAACAGACTAAGGTGGCTGGTACTAACTGGTCCCTAGTGCCCAGTCCCCATGCAAGCTGGGCCAACATATATGCATACTCAGGCTCACATAGAACCATTATGTACAGCACATCAGTCCATTATGTTTATCAATAAAAGAGGTGTTGCTGGACACTCTATCAGTGTGTTGTTCCTGATCACGCTGCTACCCTATTGTGCTGCAGCTGAACTCACCCACCATGGTTCTAGTGATGCTCAGAACCTAGTGAGCAGGAGAGAATGCCACTGAGGATCTAACTGCACCCTTTCCTGTACAGCTCTTCCAGACACCCAATTCTAATTACATCACCTTCCCCAAATCATGCAAACCCCATATATGAAATACCTACCATATGCCAGGCACTGGGCCAGTGATTGGTCCGGCAGTAAGCCCTAATTCTCCTTGGCTACACCCCTGTCCACATAGCACTTAACATTTCTAGGCATTGCAGAACTTCATGGAGTCAGCTTTCCTTTCTACTTCTTTGTGTTTAAAAGTCTGTCTCCTTCACCAGGTCATAAGGTTCTTGAAATCAGAAACTATGCTTTAGGCATCTCTGCATCTATCAGGTAACTTGCACAAGAACTGGTACACTGTGGGTCTTCAGTAAATATCTGCTAAATTGAAAATAATTGAGCAAGGGAGGTCAACCAGAGGCAGCCACTGAGAATTGGCTTCACTGAAACCCTTCGAAACCCTTCGCTGGGACACGTGAGCCTCACCCACACCTGAGCCGGACAGTGATTCCAAAATGGAGCCCTGAATCCAAAGGAATTAGGATTCCCAGACTTCCAATAGAGGGCAGCACAGTCATAACATCAAGACATAATCTGATGTCTAATCACTGGTCTGTGATGGTAGAAAATGTGCCCCAGCCCAACAGACAGAAGGAAAACTGCTAAGAAAGCAGTTATGGCTATAAACAATTTTTCTTTATTTCTCATCTGGGTCCTGAAGCCTGTGATTTGGCTCCAATTTTTCATTTGTGGCTGTTTGTTTCAGATAATAAAACTGTTCCTTTAAAATAATGGAGCCTATATTGAATCTAAAAATAAATATCAAAAGACCAAGGTCCCTGAGTGGGAGCAATTATTGCAAAAGGACCAGCCAAGCTCAAAACAGCTGTTAAGGGATCCTGGCCCAGGCAGGAGGAGCCTGGCTTCCTGGCTGATCTGGAGTCACACAGGCAGGTTGACAAACCAAAACAGAGAGAGCTTTTAAAATACAGAAAACATACCCAGCAACAGTAAATACACTGCCCTATGAACATTGCTCTTATTTGATCATTATTGACCACTATTTTCAGCATTGTTAGGACACTACACCAAATGGATAGAAAGTGAGCATTCGACATGTGAGGGGAAAAAAAAGAAAAAGGCAGAAGGAAGAGCTGCTTGTGAGTTTCCAAGAGGAATAACATGAGGGTCCAATTTTGCTGTTAAATATATAAGTCCCAGTAAGTAAGCAAATGACAAGTAAGCCAAGCAAGCTGATGAGGCTTTATTTAAAAACATAGTGTTTGTTTGTTCCCTGATGCGTTCACAGAAAAAAAAGCAACAAAATCATTCATTAAATTCCAAGTACCAGGAGTCTGGAGCTATTTCAGAATTGCCTTCCTCCATAAGATCTGGGTATGAACAATTCACAGACACAATCTATATGTATTTCTCAAGAAGCCTCTGCGTAAAGACAATTCTCTTAGGAAGCCCAGCATCAATGTGCACACGTTTTCCCCATCTGACGGACTGTTTCAATATATATGTTGTTTAAGGAATGTTTTCCAAACAGTAATTATTTGATCAATTATTTTTAAGTGTGAAATAGATTTCCTCATCATTCTTTTATTCAATAAACATTTATTGAGTATCTACTATGTATTGGGCACTCTACTAAATGATACCAGGAAAAAGTGTCAATTTCTTTATTCAGAAAGCTCAGAGACTGGTGGAAGAGGTAGAAGGAAATGGACATAGACAACTGACCAAGGTAAGGACTGTGATCCAGTAACAAAGAGAGCTGGCACTGAAGCCAGCCTGGTGGGGGAGGGCTGGGCTCGGAAAGGCTTTATGGAGATAACTGAAGATGAGTAGTCGAGGAAGTATCGGTCGGCCAGGCAATTTGCTAAGATCTGTAGAGAAAACAGAGACTTATTGTCATCTGCTTATCAACAACAAAAACAGAAACGAATATTGGTCAAGAGCTTACTCTATGCCAGGCATTGAGCTAAGTACTTTAAATATTATATCTTATTGCAGAGACATCATTAATACATACGAAACAGTAGAATATGAACATATGGCTGTAGTAGGAAAAATATCAGTCCCCAGAGATGCCTACATTCTCATCCCTAGAACTCGTGTGTTACATTGGCACGATATTGTTACATGGGAAGATGGGATTTGCAGATGAAATTAAGGTTACAGACTTTAAGAGTGGATTATCCTGGATTATCCATGTGCACCCAGTGTAATCACAGGGCCCTTAAAAGGGGAAGAGGAGGCAGAAGAGTCAGATAAAGCATAAGAGGGAATGCGAAGAGATATTTTAAGCATGTCATGTTCAAAAAACACAATCTGCCATTGCTGGCTTTGAAGACACAGAAAGGGAACGACAAGCCAAGCAATGTGGGTGGTCTCTAGAAGCTGAGAACAACCCCCCCACCACCAGCCACAAAGAAACAGGGACCTCAGTCCTACAACCACATGGAGCTCAACTCTGCCAACAACCTGTATGGGACTGAAAGCAGATTGTCCCCCAGAGTCTGCCAACGTGTGAAGCTTGATTTCAGCCTTGTGAAACACACAGAGAAACCAACAAAGCCCACTGGACTTCAGACTAAGGATCTACGAGATCATAAATCTGCCAACAACCTGTATGGGACTGAAAGCAGATTGTCCCCCAGAGTCTGCCAACGTGTGAAGCTTGATTTCAGCCTTGTGAAACTCACACAGAGAAACCAACAAAGCCCACTGGACTTCAGACTAAGGATCTACGAGATCATAAATCCATATTGCTTTAAGCCACTAAATATGTGGTAATTTGTTTTTGGCACTAATAAAAAACTAATACAAGGGAATTATCTGATTAAGTGACAAAGTAAAATGAGTGGCAAAAATATTACCACTGTACCTACTATGTGCCAAGAGATTTTCAAATATCATCCCCTTTAACCCTCGTAACCATGCAAGGTTGGAATTATTCTACTCATTTCACAGATGACAAAACTGAAGCACAGAGATTTTTTAATAACTTACTAAAGGCACAGCTAATAAATAGTAGAATTAGGATTTGAGTCCAGTATGTCAGATGCCAACTCTCCTGTTCTTTCCACATAGCCACACTGCTCCTAGGTAATTACTGTTTACATGTGTATAAGCTGGGTCTGAAGCACTTCTCTGTGCATTATCTTAATTGAACCTGCAACGGTCTGTACTTCAGGCAGGGCAGGAATAATTTACCCATTTTTACAAATGAGGCACCCAATCTCAACATAAATTATAAGCTGCCTGTGGTCCAGGGTGAGAACACAGGTCTTTCGGTCCCCACCTCACCTCTCTGTTCCACCACCTTAGCAGTTCAGAGCGCATCTGTGAAACCCCCAGCCCACACATGAGTGGGACAGTCAAGTCTGCCTTGCACATGCAGCCTGTTTTCACAAAGACAATGAAGGGGCTGCTGTTACAGAAGAAAGTGCTAATGGGGCCCTGGGTGGGAAGTCAGTACTTTAAGTGAAACTTGTAGCTATGCCACTAGAGCTGAATAAGGGTTCTTTCCTCTACTTAGGGTGATAATTATCAGTAAATGCTGTTATGTGACTTTGGTGCAGAGAGCTACGTCTTCAGTGTCCTCCACAGCTGTGCTGGAGACCAGCCGTGATGCTTTAAATGCCTCAGTTTTACTCAGTTATTTAATGTATAAGTTCCTAGAACCGTTTTGCATCCAGGGCTTTTAAAGAAATAAAATCTTGTCGCTGAGAAGACCCCAAAGAAATCTGCTTTATCTGCAGCACAATCCACTTACCAAAAAGTCT
>NW_007733956.1:75642-77570 GCF_000696425.1 Galeopterus variegatus
GGGGCAACACTGAGGGTTGCAATCCGTTGCCGGACACGGAAAAAAAAAGACAAAAAAAAAATAAAAATAAAAAAATAAAAATAAAAATAAATGCCTCAGTTTTACTCAGTTATTTAATGTATAAGTTCCTAGAACCGTTTTGCATCCAGGGCTTTTAAAGAAATAAAATCTTGTTGCTGAGAAGACCCCAAAGAAATCTGCTTTATCTGCAGCACAATCCACTTACCAAAAAGTCTTTACCCAGCTCAGAGAGTTTCCCCACATGGTAATCCACATAAGCTGAGCCCTGTAAAGGCCAGGGTCTGAAACTACAGAAAGAGCCTTGGTAGGCAGAGCCCAGTGTCGCAGGCAGAGGGGGTAAAAGGTGTAAGTGATTCCATTCCTACAAAATGCACCTGATCTGCTTCTCTGCCCCTTAGCATGTGAACTTGCTCTGTTTGGTTAAACTCTGTGCCTCAGTTTCTTCATAGCATTGTGATGGTGTGTGTAAATCACTGAATAGTGTTCAGCACGTAGTAAATGCTCAACAAATACAAACAGTTCCTCAAAAGTAGTCACAGCATGATACATATTAGCTGCCTTGAGGATGCATCTGCCCCAAAATGTGAAGAAAAGTAAGCTACTCCCCCCATGGGTCCACACTATACATATACATCTCTCACGGTCGTTACTCCCCGTAAAATGGTGCATACTGTTATGGGCTGAATTGTGTCCCCTAAAAATGGTTGAAGTTCTAACCCTTAGTACCTCAGAATGTGACATTATTTGGAAATAGGGTCATTGCAGATGTAATTAGCTAAGTTAAGATGAGGTCATACTTGAGAAGGGTGGGCTCCTAATCCAATATAACTGGTGTTCTTATTTAAAGGGGAAGTTTGAATGCAGACATATGCGTGCATAGAGGGAAGAAACTGTGAAGAGAAACAGTGAGAAGATGGCCATTGAGAAGCCTGGGGAGGAGCCTGACACAGATCCTTCCTCACAGACCTCAGAAGGAAGCAACCCTGCCGACCCTTTGATCTTGAACTTCCAGCCTCCAAAACTGTGAGGAAATAAGTTTCCATTGTTTAAGCCACCCAGTTTGTAGCACTTTTTATGGCAGTGCTAGCAAACTAATACACATTCCTTAAGTATAGGAAGTGTATACCATCTTCCCCAGCATCTAGCAGAGGGCCTGACACATACTAAGTGCTTAATAAATATGTTCCCAGCAAGACAAGCCAGAGAGGAGGTGTTTGAGGGCTCTGATAACAGGAAAACATGGCTGACAGTAGGGAATCATTCAAATTTGGGATTGGCTATCTCTAATCAAGCTCCAGACATATGCTTGACACTGTGGTAAAGAGGAAGCCCTCACAGCCCCAGTTGGCAGAGGGCACAGCCATTCTCAAAGGCCTGTTGGGCTAGATGCCCATATCTGTGAGGTCCCCTCATCACACTGGACTAAGGTTGAGCCTCAGTCCCTGACGAGGGAAGCTGGCAAGAGTAAGCAGTGTCCCCATGAGTGAATGAGTCTGGGGAGCCAAGAAGGTGTGCAAAGAGACTCTCAGAATGATGGAAGAGCAGAAGCCCAAGCCCACAACCTGGAGAGGCAGGGGCCACGTGGACTCAGGACCCCAGGCACAGGCTCTGTACAGGTAGACTGACCCCTGGAAATGATGTGAGAGGCAGGGGTTGGCCTAACATGAGGGGGCACTCAATCCTGAGCCCACCCAATAGGGGGAGGAGGAATCTGAGGCCTCTCCCAGAGAAAAGTAAAGATGAGGGCTATCCCAGCAGAGGAGTCAAGACCATTCAGTAGAGAGAGCTCCAGGGTCAGCAGAGGCAGAAGGACGAGAAAAGAAGCTTCAACAAAGGGCAGCTGGAGTAGGAAGAGTTAATGTTCTAATTCTATAAAGAAAAAGAAAGTTTCAACAAAAAAGAGTTTT
>NW_007733956.1:78526-93709 GCF_000696425.1 Galeopterus variegatus
GTGTGTGTGTGTGTGTCTGTGTGTGTAACTGGCTGCAGTCAGACTTCACTCTGGAGCTATATGGGTACTGTTTCTTCATCTTAAATCTGTGAAACTACCTTCAAGAGCAATAGTCTTGACTTCCTGTGACACACTATCCAAGATAAAGAAGCGAGTTAGTAATAAATGTGCCTGTGTGTGAGATTCTATCAAGTACACACAGGTGAGATGGAATCGTTGGGAGGGAAGAGAGAGGGAAAGAGGAGATGGGTGGGGGGGAGAGTTGCAGAAAGATTCTAGAGAAAGAGGCAGACGGCAGGGAGCACAGCAGAATGTCAGCTCAAGTGCATTTTAGAGAAGGGTTTATAGTGATAATCTAATTCTCCTGATCCAAGTACAATAACAATTTGCCTTCCCTGAGCCTGGATTTTCCCTGGTCTCCCCAAACTCAGTATGGGACCCAACAGCATCCTTCACTTGGGGGAGAGCTTAGATCTCGAAGGAGACAGGCTGCTCACAGAAACTTCAAGTCTGTTTTTCTGAGATGCTGTTTGCTAACTAAAGGAATGCTTAGAGCTATTTGGCTGACTGATACCCTCTTCCTGTTGAAAATATAGGAGAATCCTCCCTCAGCAGTTTGGTTCAGGGCAAAATAAAATATGCTCCCAGGGTCACAGTCACACTCCACAAACTCTCCTGAGGCTCTTTGATCATCTTAATGGTCTTGCTGTGGAGCAGCGGTGAGAATCTCAGGTGTGGTGCAGCCAGTGCTGCTGGGGGAGCCAGGTCTCAGGAGAACTCTGCAGCCTTTGCAACAGGCTATTGAGTCCTGCTGACCCAGCCCAGCATCTGCAATGAGATAAGGCCCAGGGGCTCCAGGATCCCTCAGTGCCCCTCTCCTCCCTCACACCCTACCCTTGGTACCCAATTTCAGGCTGTGGGAAACTTCAAAATTATAGCAATTAAGTAGTTGAAACTGCAGTGTCTATTCCAGCTATCGAAGCTTACCTCCTTCCTCTGCAGCTGCCCTTCCAGCCGCCATCCCTGCCTCTGTGCTGGGACTTCTTCAGTCCAGGATCAGAGAGGGCTTTTGGAAAATGATTTTTGCAGTCTAAAAGAATGACTGACACATTTCCACATTCGTTCAGGTGGTACCTGTGGTTTACCTCCAGCCACCTGCATACTGAGGTTTTCAGCAGATGCCACTAGGCTTCCCATCCAATAATGCCTCAATCCCGTGGTTCTCGCCCCTGGATCCCATTGGAATCACCTGGAGTGTGTTTGAAAAGAAAGACACCAATGCCTAGGCCCTACCCCCGGAGTTCTGGTTTGATTGGTTTAGGGTGAGGTTCATCCCTGGCAGCCAAGTGTTTCGAAGGCTCTGCAGGTGATTCTAAAGTGCAGCCAGGGAGGGCTCTCAGGTAATGCTCCAAGTCCTCTGGGTCATTCTCTACAAGGGTAGATGGCTGCTCTGAGTTAATACCTCATCAAGGTGGTCTCACTTATTACCTGTTTTCCTGAATAAACTCTCAGAGAGTAAACTTAAATCCAGAATCTGAAGGTCATTAGAGGTCATCCTCAATGTACTAGAACGAACTCCATCTATTTATTCAGACTGAACAGATATTTGTTGACTCTATTACAGATCAGATACTGTGCTGGGAACTAAGACACAAGCATGTGCATCGGTTTCCCCACTAAACGTTGTTCTCCTTTCTGCCCTCCTGATTTGGAAGCCTGATTTTCTGTTTTGAATTCAATCCCAATCTCTCCCTTATCTCTCTCTCAACATCTCTCCCTCCTTCTCTCTTTCTCTCTCTCTCCCTCTCAACTTTTATACATCATGGTCATACATAGACGCATTTACTTAAAAATCTTACAGTTCATGTGCAGTAATAGCTAATCTCAAAAATATTACTAAGCTTCAGTATAATTAAAGTATGAGAAAACACCCACACAGAGTCTGAACACCTCGTGCACTATTCTTTCATTACTGTTCATCCCTGATCATCCTGATCAAGTTTCTACTATATTATTGTAAGGATCTAACTACAGTTAAATATTCAAGAAGCCCAAAGACCTGTTCTACTCTCTCTCCTCTGCCCTTTCAAGTATTTAATTTTTACCAAGCTGTCAGGAAAAACACCACCATGAAACTCTCCAGCCAAATTTCACAATTCTTGTATATGCCTGAAAACATGAGGGAAAGGGTAGAAAATACTGCTGCTACCAAAAAAAAAAGGATTAAATGTGTCCCCCAAAAGTTCATATATTGGAAGCTTGACCCCCACTGTAACAGTGTTAAGAGGGTGGGAAATCCAAATATGGCATTTGAAAGGTGGAGCCTTTAAGAGGTGATTAGATTGTCTAGACTATGTTCCTGTGAATGGGTTGACCCATTCATGTAGTAATGAGCATGGTTCTGATGGCTTTAAAAGGAGAGCAAGTGAGATTAGCTTTCTCTTGCTTCACCCATTCTCGCCATGAGATTCCCCGCATTTCCAGAGGACTCTGCACCAAGAAGAAAGCCCTCACCAGATGTGTCCCCTGGATCTTGGACTTCCCAGCCTCCACACAGTAAGAAATAAATTTCATTTCTTCATAAATTACCCAGTTTCAGATATTCTGTGATAAGCAACAGAAACAGACTAATACAGACCACAAGAGTGGCCCTAATCTGTCATTAATCCCTCTGCCTCTGTGCTTCTGCTCTGCCTCCTGTCTGCTGTCACCATTGTTCCCTATTTCAATTATATCTACACCTGTCTTCCCCACTAGACTGTAGCTGATCCACAGTGTGTGATGCATTCATTCCTGTACTCCCATCCTCCAATGAAAGAGAAACTGTGTGTGATAACAGTTTACATGTGTTGAGCACTTACTATGTGGCAGGCACTGTTCTAGGTGCTATCCACATGTTATCTCTAAACTTCACCCAACCCTATGAGTTTAATACCTTTATGATCCCATTATACAGAGGAGGAAACTGGAGTATACAGTTTAAGAAACTTGCTCACACTTACAAAAGACCCAGGAGGCAGAATCCTAATTCAAATCCAGCCATCTACTGCAGATCCTACTCTCTTAGCCACTATTATACAAAGCTGGGACTTAGACAAACAAACACAGCTGTTTCCAAGGTTTTCATTCAGTAGGAGACAGCTGTAGCACTTACTAGCTGTGTGATGTTAAGAAAATTACTAGAGGGGCCGGCCCAGTGGCGCACTGGAGAGTGCGCCGCTTGGGAGCATGGCAGCGTCCCCGCTGAGGGTTCGGATCCCATGTGGAGACCGGTTCCCGCTCACTGGCTGAGCGCGGTGCGGGCGCAACACCGAGGGTTGCGATACCATTGCCGGTCCCCAGTACGGGCGCGACACCGAGGGTTGCAATCCCGTTACCGGTCAGTAAAAAAGACAAAAAGGAAAGAAAAAAGAGAAAATTACTAGATCTCTCAAGCCTCAGTTTCCTCTTCTCAAAAATGAGAGTAAGAGTTAAGTAAGGGTTAGCGTCATGATTAAATTAGTGCATGTAAAGTACTTAGCACAGTGCCAGGCATTTAGTAAATGCTTGATAAAAGCTAGCTGCTGGTGATGCTGCTATTTAGTACTTGGATTTCTATCACTGGGAGCATCTCAGATTACTCCCCAATCTGAGTGGCTCTTGCCTCCCTCTATAAGACCAGTGGGCAGTAGCCACTCACTTTTTCTTAACTTTATTTAGATATAATTCACATATCATACCATTCACCCATATAAAGTGTACAACTAAATAGTTTTTAATATATTAAGTGTTATACAATCAATTTTAGAAACTATTTAGAATTTAGAAACCAGTTTAAAACTAAACTCAAAATCAATTCTAGGAAATTTTTAATTACCCAAAAAATCCATCAGCCTTTACTCCCCATTTGCCCCAAGCTCCCTCCCCCCAGCCCCTGGAAAAAACTACCCTATCTTTTGTATATTCTGGATATATCATATAAATGGAATCATACAATATGTGGTCTCTGACTGACATTTTACTTAGCATAATTGTTTCAAAGTTCATCCAGGCTTAGCATGTATTAATACTTTATTTCTTTTTACTGCCGAATAGTATTTCATTGTATGGATAGACTTCATTTTATCCATCTATTCATTGGTTGATGAATATTTGGGTTTTTTCTATCTTTTTAGCTATGAGCATCTGTGTTCATGTTTTTGTGTGAACCTATAGTTTTAATTCTCTTGGGTACGTATGTAGAATTATTGGGTCATATGGCAACACTATGTTTAACTTTTCCAGGAACTGCCAAACTATTTTCCAAAGCAAATAGCCATTAATCTAGTGCTTGCTTCTAGGTGACCCGGAACAAATGTCATTTAACCTCACTAAGCCTCGATTTCCTTATCTGCAAAATAAGGATATTATACAGTGTCCTCCACAGATTCTCTGTGGTCCCTGGAAGATGGTCCTCTGCCCTTTCCTCTCTCTCCAGTTTGGACTGGCAATGAAAGGCCTGTGCCAGGGAAGGTGCAAGTGCAGCCTAATGGAGGCGTTCCATGGAGAAAGTCGGAGTGCGAAATCATACTACCTTCTGGATCATGTCGCCAGTCTCTAAAATAAAAAAAATAAATAAACTACTCTCGACTCAAGTATATGTATATTCTTTTTGCTTCTATGAACTGGACTTTAGCCCAGAAACCACAACAAGTAAAAAAGAAATCAATAATCCAAGTTTTATATGCTAATGTAATTTGGTGGAAAATGTAATATAATGGTCTCTGTTAAAACCGCATTCTCCAGATTGCCAGAGTTTCTCACAGGCCACGTCTCCAGAAGGGCCTGCAAAAACAAGATTCAGCAAAACCATTGTCCTTGTGAGCCTAAGCAAAGAGGAGAAGTGTGAGCCCCCAATCCTGTCATGCTGGAAGCCTTCATTAGCATTTCTGTTTCTGGCAGAAAGAACTGACAGTCCATCAGTCCCAAATAACAACAATATAGCTCTGCAAAAACAGTGTTCAGTTCTTAGGGGAGTTATTGTTATTCAGGGTAGAAAACATCCCTTGGGCAGATTCATTTCACTGCAAAAGTTGGTTTCGGAGTTATTCTGGTGGGGGGAGAAAGACAAGGAAAACCAGAAAAAGTGGTGCATACAATATTCCACATTGTAAGGAATATTTTTGTTTTGGGGACAATAGGCAGGACATGTGGAGAGACCTCTCCTAGCACAGAGGAAAATAGAAAAATTCCTCTCGTTAGCTGCAGAGGTAGTAATAGGACAGACTTGAAGATTCAGTTCAAGCAAGGCTGCCCCATAACTGCTAGCTCAGTGTGGGTGTGGAGGTCACATGTGAGAATGAAGCCATCATCCCAGGCCTTCCTCCATGGGCTCCAGCTTCTGCCTCCCTCTGCAGTAATGCTAATTATGGGGTGAGAAAAACTAATCTTTTCTTTTGCTAAAGATATTAGTAAAATCTATAAAAGAAGCACCAAAAAAAAAAAAAAAAAGGTTTTTGCTTGTTTTATTCTTCCCATTACAGGACCTTGTGTCAAAGATGCTTCATGTAGACCCGCATCAGAGACTGACCGCTGCTCTTGTGCTCAGACATCCTTGGATCGTCCACTATAAAAGAAGCACCAAAAAAAAAAAAAAGAAAGAAAATCTTTCCACTGGGGATGGCAACGAAAGATTAAGGGAAAAAAAAATACATAGGATTTGCTTACTATTAGCCATGGGAATGTTAAGAGAAAACATGATAATTCAGTGTCTAAAAGTCATTTGGGATTTTCTTTATTTGACAAGAAAATTAAAAAACGCATAAACTAAGTATCACAGTCCACCCAACTGCCTAAGTACCCAGTTGTTACGGAGTAAAAATATATGCCAGATAAATAACACTGGCAGCTCCGGAATGTAATAGTACATGTTTTGAGGCTGAATTCTATATAAAGCAAGTGTGGCGTAGAACCCTTCAATTACTAAAGTACAAAAATGAGTTTATTATAGGAATCAGCACCTGGGAGGCCTGGACCCCAGCAAACACTACCAACAGGGGCAGGGGGAGGAGATAGAATATCCGCTCTTAGAACCAGAGAGTAAGTACAGTGGCCTTACTGGATCAAAGCAGGCTATAGAGAGGGTGGGAGTGAATTTTTTTCTGGAATATTCCAGCTCTGGTTCAGAAGGAAAAAAATGCAAAATTCAGTCTGTAAATGTAAGTGCTCTCTATAGCCTCTAGGGCTTGGCTTCAGTGGCTTACTCTGGCCATTCTTTGGGCTCTGCACAGAGGCCACTTCCTGTAGGCTGTGTTCCCCAGCTCCCAAGGCTGGTTATGTAACCCCATGAGCTTGCGCATCTCCCTGCAATCACTTCCTTTTAGAAACTGTCTGTTTCCTCCTTCATCGCCCCTGCTACACTAAGTTCCAAAGGAAAAGAAAAGGAATATCTTGTTTGCAAAGTATCCTCAGGACCAATACAATGTGTGACATGCATAGGAACTCAAGAACTGTACTGACTTGGTTAAAGACTCTAACTGGGTAGGAGAAAATGGAGTGTCCAAACCCTGGAGGGGGGCAAACCCTGAAAGAGCCCACGAGCCAAGGTAAACCAGGTCAAGTCCCTGGGAATAGGGGGTGGTAAACAGAGGGACAGTCCTAGAGAAAAACATCTCAACGACAAGATTTTGCCCCTTGCCAATCAATGCCCATTGGAGCTTCCTTTTCAGAATCTATGGCTTCTTACCCTGTCTTAGAGCAAAGTCTTTTGGCTGTTACATTTAAGAAATCAAAGGCCCCTTTACAATGACAAAGTATTGTTATTAAATGAAGAACATAGATCCTGAATACAGATTAATAGAAGAGGAGAGGCAGACAGACTTGAGTTCACATCCTGACTTTGCTACCACCTCCCAGAGGTTAGTCACCTAATCTTTCTACATTAGTTTTCTTATCTGCAAAATAGTGATAATAATAGCTACCACTGAGGAATTCTTACGATGATCAGATTAAGTAATATAAGGCATATATTTGGCACAGTACTGAGTGATATTTCTTAGTGATAGATCTGTGTTTGTGATGATGTGTTTCAGCAACATTTAGAGTTATGATTTCCAAATATTTATTAAATTTTATTCCTCTGTGTCAAGTACTATAAAAAAAAAACAAGCTATATTTCCTGCCCTCAGGGAAGTCGTAGTGTGTTAAATTAAACAGACCCAGGACCAGCTGTAGCACAGAGAGGTTAAGACACTTGCATGAGGTTCCCAGGTAGCAGAAGTGGAACAACAATACATATCTGGTCATTCCCAGAGGATGCTCTATCCCATAGCTCATATTTCCTGAGTGGGGAGGTGCAGAAACAGGCATTTCTTTAGCTGCTGTGCCCCTTCTGTGGAAGGTAAGTAAAGGAAAAATAATAATAATAGTAGTAGTAATAATAATAATAATATCATCACCAGATGGTGAATACAGTACACTGAAGGTTATCACAAAAAGAAAAAAGAGGAAAAAATAAGTTCAAGGGTTTTACTTAACAGTGTTATCTCATGGGTCACCCAGAGCAGAAAACATGAACCAATGAAGACCAAGAGGCTATTTCTCAGCAGTAGAAGGAAATGCAGATGGGCTTCCATTTTTTTTTCCTGCACCTCAATGACTCCTCTTTCCAAAAAGAGTTGCCTGTTGCAAAAACTCTTTCATTCCCTGACAGGGAAAAAATTATGGGTGAAAAGAACAAAATCATTTATTAACCATTCACCTCCAACTTCAACCCACCACCCACTCAAAAGACTAGTTCCTGACAACCAGAGGGTCCTCTGTTTAATGGGTAGTGTGAGGGGTGTTCAAATCAGGTTTGGGGTGATAAATTACTTTGCATAAGAAAGGAAGAACTAGTAAAAGGTGCTTTGAGAACAGATCTTAAATTTCTCTTAATCAATACATACTGAATGTCTATTTTGTATTAGGCAATGACTAGACGTTGTTCACACATACATTCCTTCACTGTTAAGTCACAAACTAGGCATGATGGCTAGCTTTTGTTCTTTAAATGAGGAAGAGGTTTGAGAGATGAGATGATTTTCTGAAGGTGAAACAATCACCTGTAAAGGCAGTAGTAGAAATTAGTTTATACAAAGTGTGTGCTTTTTAGAGTGACAAAAGTCTGAGCTCAGAGCTTGGATATTTTGAGGAAGACTGGGGAGGGAAGGGGAGAAGGTTGTGGAGTATTCCTGAGAGGACAGGGCTGCAAAGTTAGGAATGCCAGTCTGTTGATTGTTTCCTTTGCTGTGCAGAACCTTTTTAGTTTGATATAGTCCCATTTATTTATTTTTTCTTTTTTTGCTTGTGCTTTGGGGGTCTTATTCATAAAGTCTTTGCCCAGTCCTATAACCTGCAGTGTTTCCTTATATTTTCCTTTAGTAATTTTATGGTTTCAGGTCTTATATTCGTCTTTAATCCATTTTGAGTTGATTTCAGTATATGGTGAGAGGTACAGGTCCAGTTTAATTTTTCTGTGTATGGATGTCCAATTTTCTCAGCCTCATTTATTGAAGAAGCAGTCTTTTCTCCAATGTATGTTCTTGCTGCCTTTGTCAAAGATCAGTTGGCTGTAAGTATGTGGGGTGATTCCCAGGTTTTCTATTCTATTCCATTGATCCAAGTGTCTTTTTTTATGCCAGTACCATGCTGTTTGGGTTACAATAGCTTTATAATATAATTTGAAGTAGGGTAGTGTTATGCCTCCAGTGGAATGGGTGAAAATATTTGCAAACTATACATCGAACAAGGGATTAATATCCAGAATACACAAAGAACTCAAACAACTATACAGTAAACAATCCAATTAAAAAATGGGCAAAGGAGATAAATAGACACTTTTCAAAGGAAGACATACAAACGGCCAACACGTACATGAAACAATGCTCAGCATCACTGGTCATCAGAGAAATGCAAATCAGAACCACACTGAGATATCATCTCACCCCAGTTAGACTGGCCATTATTAAAAAGACTGAGCATAACAAATGCTTATGAGGATGGGGGGAAAGGGGAACTACACTGTTAGTGGAACTGTAAATTAGCACAGCCATTATGGAAAACAGTATGAGGTTTCTCAAACATCTACAGACTGAGCTACTGTATGATCCAGCAATCCCACTGCTGGGTGTATACACAAAGGAATAGACATCATCATGTAGAAGGGATATCTGCACTCCCATATTCATCACAGCTCTATTTACAATAGACAAAATATGGAACCAACCTAAGTGTCCATCGACAAATGACTGGATGAAGAAAATGTGGTATATATACACAATGGAATACTATTCAGCCATAAAAAAGAATGAAATTCTGCCATTTGCAGCAACATAGATGAGTCTGGAGAAAATTATGTTAAGTGAAATAAGCCAGACAAAGAAACAGAAATACCGCATGTTCTCACTCATAACTGGCTCCTAGGAAGGAAGGAAGTGGGGGGGGAGGGAGGAAGGGAGGGAGGGAGGGAAGGAAGGAAGGAAAGAAAGAAAGAAAAGACCACAACAATACATTGAACTTTCAAAAAGAGAAAACAAACCTAAGGATACTAGAGATGAGGGGGAGGGAGGAAGGGGGTTTGGGAAGTGATAGGTCAGGCAAAGAGCATAAAGAAATGTCATGATTTGTAAGAATGGATGTGCTAATAATAAATAAAAATTTTAAATAAAAAGAAAAAAAAGTTAGGAATGTCAGGCATCTGGAGAATGGCATAAGGGCCCAGCCGAGGAAGAGGAAGCCTTCTAGGAGAAACAAGGGCAAGGGGAATGTCTAGGCCTACAACAGAGTTTCACCAAAGGCAAAATTTGGGTAAGGTAGACACTGACTGGAACCAGAGGACCTGTGCTTTAGCCCCAGCTCTGCTATGTGATTGCTATTTGACCTTAGTTGGACAAGTCACCGAATCTCCCTGAGTTTTGCCATTTTCTCACCTGTAAAGTGGGCCACATGTGCTTCTCAGCAAGAATGAATTATTATTGTTGAAAGTGGCTCAAAAACTGCACAGGGTTCTCAGGAGCACAGCCTGTGGCAAAGCTTCCCAAATGTTTCTCAGCCCTCGCTCCACTTATCTGAGGTTCCACCCTCTTTAGGAGGCATGATCTATTATCTTGGGTTTTGTTTGCTCAGGGTCCGATTATTTTGTCTCTGTATTTAGGATCCTTTCGAAATTGAACTTGACCACATTTATTTCCTTTCCTAGATGATGGAGATGCTGGGTAGAGAGGAGACCTAGCACTCACGATGCAGAAATAATTACATAACCCTTGTTTTAGCCCTGCTCTTGTGAAGTCATTGTCTTTTGATTGAGTTTCCTCATCCTTAAATGAGGGGGTTGGAACTGGTGATCCCTACAGTCTTTCGGAAGACCCCTCCTGAAGCTGTCCCACCAGCCCAGTGTTCCAGCTCTTTCTCTTGGCCTAATTAGCAGCATTTATCCAACTTTTTTTTTTTTTCTTGTCAGGTATGTGCTTCTATTCCAGGCATTCTGAGCCAATTCTGCAAATCAGACTTCTTGGAAGACTCAAATGTTTTAACAATCTTCAAACATATGACATCAAGCAGGCCGTTTTCCCTTCATCCACCAACTTTGTACTTTTGTAAAAAAAAAAAAAAAAAGAAAGAAAGAGGTACTGAGTCCATCTGGCATGATTTGCTTTGAATAAAAGTCCATCTGCTTATTATTCCTAATTTCATTGTCCTCTAGAATGTTTACAGAAGCTTCTTTCAATATTTATTGCACTGTGTTTCTAATTACTGATCTAGACCATCCACACAGGCTTGCTGGGGTGCCGGGCTAGGATGTAGGTGTCTTACTCTTTTTCATCTCCACAGTTCTTTTCTCCAGAGGCACAATGTGGCCCTCAGCCATCATTACAGAGCCCTGGTGTGATGCTGCAGAGGCAGATTCTGACAATCAGCCCCTTTATCGTGAGTCTCCCTGGGGACTTGAGAAGCTGCCTCTGATGAATTTTTGCCTGCCTTGACACCGTTATTGTCATAGGAAGGATGGAGATAATTACCTGATTTATTATCCTGAGGCTGGCTTCATCTCAGGGCCCTGTGATCACTGGAAACAGGAGGCTCATCTCTGACTTCAGGCATCCTGAATAGATGGGTAAAAGATTCCCATTTCCCAAACAATGGTGTCTCCTAAAGGCAAAGGATGGGGTGTTCTCTGCAATGGAAACATTTCCAACTTGGCCCTTTTGAAAATACCCAAAAAATCCAACATGCTAAAACTGCTTAAAATTAAACTCTTTTTCTCCCCAGATGAGTTCCCATTTCTGCTTTCCCTATTTCTGTTATGATGCTTAACTTTTCTCATCTCATGGCACCATGACTCCCTGCAATCAGGCAAGTCCTGTTACTCTCTCTTTGTAGCATCTTAATGCCTTTCCCATCTGTCCCTGGCTTCCATTCCCACTCTGTTGTCTAATTTCAGCCCCGTATCACATTGTCTCTATTCCTGCAGTACCCCCTTCCTGTCTTTCAATCTCTCCCTCACCCCACCCACCATGCACATGACTCCAGAATAATCCACCTAAACAATGCTCATGAGTGCCTTTTGCCTACATACCCTCGCTGACTTGCAGGGTGTCTCTTCACTGTCAGGCCTCGCAGCCCCACAGCCAGCTGTGTGTCCCACAGCTGCCCCATGAAGCCTCCTTCCTGCCACTCTGGGAGTGCTCTGAGCTCTGTCCTCAGTTTTTGCTCACAACTTCTCAGGCATGTGAAAAGATTGAAAAAGGAAAAAAAAAATAGAATTTGAGATGAATTCTTAATGTGAATTTTAACCCCTAGGGAGGGGTTAAAAGTCAATTTCATACTATTTTTTTATGGGGAATGTCACAATCCATGTGATTCTGATACACTACCCACCCCCCCAGATCCTTGAAAAATGTTTGCACTGTGTAAGCCCCTAGACAAGCACAAGCTGTCCCCCAGTGATTTGGAAGGAAGTTCTATATAAAAAAAAAATAAAAAAATAAAAAAAACAGAAAAGCAACAGACATTCTATAGGAGACCAGTGGGTATAGGTTAAAAAGACGGGCCTTGGAATCAAGTACAGCTGAATTCAAATCCCAGTTCAGAGACTTACTAATACTGTCACTTGGGCACGTTACTTAACCTTACTGAAACTGCTTCCTAATCAGTAAAATAGGGCAAATATCCACCTTGCAGGGCTGTGTGAGAGCTAGACTCAACACACATACAGTCCCAGCACAGACCCTGTCACTCTCAATCATGGCTGTTACTACACTGCGACCTCCAGCCCCAGCAGGTTCCACTCCACTCTGAGGATTCCCACAGGGTGGGCCCACTCTCTGCTGACTGGCTGGTTCACTCTGCCAGCCCCCGCAGCCCTGTTCCAACCCCTAATGAGGACTAGGGGGTGCATGGGAGCCTGTTGTCTGTCCTGTGATTACGGCCCTTCCCCTGCAGATCACAGCTCTGCAGATGCTCCCATCGAGACCTCCCCTCTGGGTGTGGCTCAGCTGTTCCAGCACTCAGAGGCCCACCAGGTAGGGGTCCTCACTTCTCCTCAAAGAGCAATACCCCCTTGTCATTCTTAGTGACTAGCTGCAGTTTGGGGCTCCCAGAGAGTGAGCAGCACTGACTCTAAACTGTGACAGCACATGACAGCCAGGAAAGAATGATGGTTGGGGCAGGGTGGCCTTAACCTGTGCCTGGAGTCAGACTGCCTGGAATTGCCCCCGCCTTTGACATTTCTTAGCTGCATGATCTTGCACATGTTGCTTGACTTTCCCGTGCCTTGGCCTGCTTGTCCGTAAAATGAAGACAGTAATAGCACCTGCTTCGTCAGGTTGTTGTGAAGATTGAGGGAGTTAATGCACACAAAGCACTTAGAATACTGCTTGACACATAGAAGGTGTTCAATAAATGTTAGCTGTTATAATTAATCCTCTATTATCAAGGTCTCAGTCACCTTACAATTAGGCTGATTGAGACAACTCTCTGTTTGCCCAGAGGCTTCTTCAAATCATCCTGCTCATCATTACCACCCTGTGCACATGTACACACACACACACACACACACACACACACACACACACACACACACACACACACACACACACACACACACACACACACAGAGTCATCAGCATTACCCCAAGGCAAGAGAAGACTGATTCTCTAGAGATTTCGATAGCAGCAGTGCTCACGACCCTGTCCTGATGAAGCTACGTCCTCACAAGTAGCCTAGATACGCTTCGCTCTGGGAACAGCCTCCAGTTATCCTACTTTAGCAGGGGAGAGGTCAGAGGTCCAATGGAATCTTTTGGTCAAGCTTTTGTCAAGAGACCATAAAAATGTGTCCTTGGGCCTAAAATGTCTGAAAAGTCCATATTAACTCAAATTACCAAGTATTTATCAACCTTACATCTTTCTTTGACCTCTCTCACTGATAAAGTTTACAAGTTTGAATGCAATGTCTCGGGAAGTATTTATTGAGCACCGGTTTTGTCAGTCACTGTACTGGGGGCTGAGGATTTAAGGGTGAACCAGAGACAGACTTTGGCTTACAGATCACAGTCAAGAGGGGAAAGCAGGCAGCCAGACAGATCCCTTCAATGCAGTATGATAAGTGCTAAGTCAGAGAAATGCACAGGGCGCTTGTGGAGAACAGAGAAGGGACGTCCAACCCAAACAGGTAGGTCAGGAAAGGCTGTCAGGAAGAGATGAGTCCAGAGATGGGTCTTGAGGGATAAGTGGTCACTAACAAAAGAATAACATTTTTAAAAGCATATAGGCATGAAAAAGTAAAATGTGATTTTGGAACTATGGTCATTTGGCACTATGAGAGGGTACAGAGTAAGGAGGAGAGACAGGAAATGAAACTAGAAAGATGAGCAGGTACAAGACCATCAAAGAACTTTATGCTTTGCTGAGTCTTTTAGGTTTCACCATGGGATGAAAGAGGACACAGTGAAGGTTTCTAAGCAGGGGAGCAACATGGTAAAAGTTAGGTTTGGGTAGAAGCAAGGGGGTTTTCCAGTGGAGGGGGGCAGTGTCCAGAAGCAGAGAAGCAGTGACAAACCTGGATTTGTAATAATTCAGGTGAGAGATGGTAAGAACCTGAACTAAAGACCTGTCAGTAAGATTAAAAGGAAGAAAGACGTTTCAGAACTATTTAAGAGGTTAGGTCATCAGGATATGGGGACGAGAAGGAACAGAAGGGAGAGGAGACAGAGATAAATTTTAAGTTTCAGATTTCTGCCATGAATGGAAAGTCAAGCTTCAATTTATGAGTTAGAAATCCTAAGAGAATCTGGATTTATACTTTTTGTGTGTAGTATTACAGGTATTCTTCACTTTAAGACAATGCTAAATAGAGGTTTAATCATACCAACTAGATAGCAAAGAAAATACTTAATTTCTAGACCAGATGGACAAATTTTTCAGGTAGCAATAGATCTTGTATTCAGCTGAAGCATCTACGACTGCAGTTCAGTCTCCTGGAAATGACAACCAATACAAAGAAGACCAGGCGGCAGGGGTTGAGGAAACATATAGAAACAAGGACCCTTAGAACAGGACAAATGTCTGTGGTCCAGATAGGAGGACTGTGATCAGAAGAACATTGGAGAGGTGATTTTAAGCTAGTCAACTGCAAAGCAAATGGACTGCTGTAACTTGGGGCTGCTACTGCTCACAAGTACCCCTATCAGAGCAACCAAAGGACTGTGCCCCGGGGTATAGATTTACCAAGAGGGCTCATTTGAAACTCATTACAATTATCAATTACAAATAGTTCAACATTAGTTCATTTCCTGTCTTGGTCATTCTGGATCATTCAGGTTTCTTTTGTCAGGCCCCATTAACTGGAACCCAAGAAGTCCATAGAAGAAAATGGAAGATGGGGGATTGGAAACAAGTTGTGGCGGGAAGGTAAATGTCAGGCTCAGGAATGTGGTTTAGAACGCTTCACTGTGTCTACATTTGTAAGCAATAGGGGGCTATCAAAGGCTTTTGAGCAGAGCCATGATGAGATGAAAGAAAATGTTTAAGAATAATAATGTGATAGCCCTGTGCAAAATTTATTAACTTGGCTGAAACTCACTCAAATATTAAAGTATTGCTGTCATTCTAATGAGACCTTTTACTTTCTCCCATGGGTGCATCTTCAAACTCTGCTCCCTCTAAACCCCTGGCAATATTGTTTTC
>NW_007733956.1:94343-96827 GCF_000696425.1 Galeopterus variegatus
GGGTTGATACCGTTTTTCTAAGTTGGGGGTCAGTGTGTACTGGCATTTAGTTCCACAAGGGCTAGTGGTGCCAAATATACTCAACACACTGGACTGTCTTGTATAACAAAGACTTATTCTGCCCAAAATACCAGCAGCATCTCTTGAAAAACATGGCATCCAATCTCTTTTGCTGCCCTGTCTTTGTCTTCTACAAATTCTCCTCTTCTATTTATCACCAGGCATCCTGCCAGCCACCTGATTAGCAGGTTAAATGGTCACTCAACTGTCATCAAACTCCTTCTCTCTTTCAGGAGCAACTGGAAGAAAGCCAGTGTCCATTATTGACCTAGTTCCATAGCACTTAAGATTTCCATAGTGCTTTGCAATGGTTTCTATTAGCTAATTCTATGTCAACACATGAATTGAGTTAGTCTTGTTATTAGTGGTTTGCAAGTGGAGACACTCTAGTACGGAAGACTTGGCAACCTGTTCATGTCTCTTACATTTGATTCATAGAGTCAGATTTTGGGAAGCAATTTTCAAAGTCACAATAATTCTTCCAAATCTCTAAGAAATTCACTTACTAGGATGCCATTTGTGACTGAAATTTAATACAAACATCCCTTGCTTTTGGGAATTTAAACACTTTGGTGGCCTAGTTATGAAAAGTGAATCTCCCTCTCCATTGGTTTTCATTTTACAGTAGTATTTAAGATATACTCATATTTTCAAACATTTCCTAAAAGAACCGAATGGTTTTTTGCCATCTCCCTGGACCGCTTTTTGATATCTGTTACACTACTTGTATTACTGGCCCTCTTTTTGGTAATATCATATCTTCCTAACAGAGTGGAAGTGTCTTAAGGGCAAACTGTCTTGTTCTTTATTTTCCTCCAGACATTATGACTGTGCTTGGCCTGTATTGATTATTTAGCAAACATTTGCTGGTAGATGGTGATCAAGTTGATGGTCAGTTCCATATATTGCTGTATTTATAGGGAATTGTAATCTCCACCAGCAGTTTGCTCTCTGAAAACATCTTCATAAAACATTACTGTACTTTGCAGTATTCAGCCTCTATGATTCCCCTGTTACAAACAAGTAGCTTTGTTTCAGTGATGCCCATCTCCAAGCCATGGATAATTCTCTTATGACTAAGAAGCCCCTGACTCCATACCTGGTTCTCCATTCATCTATTTTCATTCAGAAATGTACTATGCCAAATAGAGCTGATTACTTGCCCAGTGAGGATGTGGTATATAGATTGCAAAAAGGGTCACAATTCTCCATTCCCCACTATGTCCTTGACCTTTGCAGAGTAATTTTGCTTCTCTTCCCATCAAGGCGTGGGGTCATCTTCCCATTCCCTTGAATCTAGTCTTGTGACTTACTTTGGCCAGTAGAATATGTTAGATGTGACCACGTCCAGATCCAAGGCTAGGCCTCAAGCGAACTCCTTTGATTTTCCTTATTCTCATGTAAATTTGCCCAAGCAGGGACAGCACAAAACAAGCCCAATTAGCCTGCTAGATAAAGATTCACATGGCCTAGTGTTCCCTAGCACCTCGGCCAACAGCAATCAGCTGTCGGACAAGTGAATGAGACATACTAGACCAGCCAGTCTGTAGGTGACCTGCCAGCTGCCTGCAGAGACACAAGCAGGCCCAGCAAGACAACCACGTCTGTCCCAGATCAGCAGAGCCACTCGGCTGCCTAGAAACCCAGTTATTGTTTTAAGGCACCAGGTTTTGGTATAGTTTCATGCACAGCACACCTGCAGAGACACAAGCAGGCCCAGCAAGACAACCACGTCTGTCCCAGATCAGCAGAGCCACCCGGCTGCCTAGAAACCCAGTTATTGTTTTAAGGCACTAGGTTTTGGGATAGTTTCATGCACAGCACTATGTAGATAATAATTATCTTTAAAGGGTTCTTTTTAACCATGATCGAATTTAATGGAAAACCATCTTAACTTAAACCCTTTAGATAATGTCAGGCAGTCTGTTCTTTGTGGGTATTTTTTTTATTATTCATTTACTCAGAACCATCAAATGATAAGCTAAAATACATAACTAATTTTTTAGATAATTGATGCTTACCCCTTAAAGTATAAAATCTTTTATTTAATATAACCATTCCTATGGCAATCTTTCTAAACTCCATTATACATACATCTATATTGTATACATAAACATAATATTTGAATTCTGTATTTAACTTCCCTTGTTAGTATTACTAATAAAAATGCTATCCTAAAGTACTATACAGTAATGACCTCAGAGAGTACTGAAGTATATTGGACAATTTACTCTTTACATTGGATGGTCCCAGACCATTTTGCTTTTTATACTTTCATCTGTGAATATATATATTTTTGCAACCCCTCCTCACTGTTTAAGATGTCATCTATCATTTCTTCCTACTACAGTGTGTGCTTGTTCCTGGAAGCTACCTCTCTTTTGTTTCTTTCAGTCTACTGTGCACTACCAAACTGCACAACCA
>NW_007733956.1:97612-101693 GCF_000696425.1 Galeopterus variegatus
CTGGAAGCTACCTCTCTTTTGTTTCTTTCAGTCTACTGTGCACTACCAAACTGCACAACCATATAACCATATTTTAAATTTTTTAAAAGTCCCCCAAATTAAAGAAACTCTGAGTGACTGTAACACCAGTAACCTTCTACCCTGAAGCAACATACACAAAAAGAAGGACTAGAGATTAATTTCCTACCCCCCTTCCCACCCGACACATTATCTGCTGAGATAAATAATGACCCCAGGAGAATATGAGCTTTAGGTAAAATTAACAAGAAATAAGAAAAGTACAACAATTATAAAAGAAATACGACAAACTGATCGACTTATGCTATATAATACAGGCTTAATGGGCCAGATAGAAAAAATATATTAAAAACACTATAGAGTTATAATTATGTAGTGGTATAGTTATAGTTATAGATTTATGTGTATATGTCTATATATGTAGTTTTTATTTATTTAAGATATATAGAGAATAGACAAAGACATCCATATTATTGGAATCTACATTACTGGAATCTCCAATGGAGAGAAAAAATAATGAGAGGGGAAGATATTTAGCAAAAGAATAACCACGATTTTCCAAGAATTAAAAATATAAGCCTTAAATTAAAGTCTTTACCCATTACAAAATAAGTTAGTCAAGAGAAACTTTCTACTCTGAGGCAACATATATACAAAGAAGGAATATAGATTTATTTCCAAATACATTAAAACCTAAGTTCACTATAGTAAAGTTATGATTTATAAAGTCAAAGAGAAAATTCCAAAAGCTTCCAGAGGGAAAAAAAAGGATATACCTACAAAGAAACAAAATGAAATTGGTATCCACCTTCTCAACAGCAATACTGGATACAAAAATTCAAAAGATAACTAGTCTTTCATTTTTAAATTTACTTTTTTTTTTTTTGGCAGCTGGCCAGTACAGAAATTTACTTATTTTTAAATTGATATATATTCATTGTACATATTTATGGAATACAGAGTTATATTTCGATACACGTATACAATGTGTGATGATCAAGTCAGGGTAATTGGCACATTCATCGTCTGTGTGATGAGAACATTTGAGCCCCTCTCTTCTAGCCATTTGAGAGCATACAATAAATTATTGTTAGTCATAGATACCTAGCACTACTGTACACCACTAGAACATATTTTTTCTATCTAGCTATAATTTTCTATCCATTAACCAATCTCTCCCTATCACCCCTCCCTCCCACATTTTTTTTATTTAGCTCCCACATATGAGTGAGAACATGCAGTATTTATCTTTCTGTTTCCGACTTATTTCACTTAACATAACGTCTTCCAGACTTATCCATGTTGCCACAAAGGACAGGATTTCATTCTTTTTCATGGCTAGGTAGTATTCCATTGTGTATATATTCCTCCTTTTCTTTATCCATTCATCTCTTGATGGATGCCTAGGTTAATTCCATTTCTTGGCTATTGTGAATACTTCTGCAATAAATATGGGGCAGCAGGTATCTCTTAGGTATGCTAATTTCCTTTCCTTCAAATAAATACTCTCCAGTGGGATTGCTGGATCATATCATAGTTCTATTTTTAGGGGTTTTTTTGGAGGAGCCTCCATACTGTTTTCCATAACAGCTGTAGTAATTTACAACCCCACCAACAGTGTATAAGAATTCCCTTTTCTCTGCATCCTCATCAGCATTTGTTATTTTTTGTCTTTTTGATAACAGCCATTCTAACTAGGGTAAGATGATATCTCGTTTTGGACAAATATTCCCTAAACATCATACAAAAATAAATTCAGGCCTAGAATTTTATAGCTAACTAAACTGTCTTTTAAATGAGAAAGTGAAAGACTTCTGATCAAGACAACGTACCCAGCGTCATCCTCTCCCACAATCAACTAATTTACAACTACTGAAAAGCAATGAACTGACAAGTTGGAGCCACTAGAGCTCAGGGAAAGAGGAAGAGAGACCTACAAAGTTCCTGAAGGCAGGAGAAATCATGATGACAGAAAGGACCATTCTGACCATTTCAAGCCCAGGCCATTTCAAGGCTGGCCCTGGTGAACACATGGAGCCAGAGCTGCCAAAAGCTGCTGTTGTACCCTTCATATGAAGCTGTTTGGAGGCTGCAGAAGAGAAGAAGGCCTTGGTGGCCCCTAGGCCAGCAAGACCACTAACAGTGTTCCCATGGACCTACATAGGAGTGAGGAGCCACAGACAACTGAAAAAAGGAGCCACTCAGAGGCCAATGAGTCACTGCAAGGGACCAGTACATGGCCTGCCCCATGGGAAGTATTTGGAGTGTGGGGGCTGGGGGGAGATGGGCCCACCAGGGGAACACTGGGGCACAGAATGGACAGCTGATCTGCCCTCCAATCAGCACAGGACCACTCAGCAGAGACTGGTCAGGAATATAGAACTGCTGGTGGTGCACTTTGCTGAAAAGACTCAAGCCAAGACCAGAGTTTCCACACAACCCAGGTGTACCAGACCTCACAAGACAAAGAAGTGCTTACAAGGTCAACAATTAAAAACTGAGCTACACAAAAAGCCTTCCCCAGGGAATCAGCAGCAAAGCAGCAATTTAGCTCAACCACAGGGCTCAAGTGCTGGGTCCCACAGGAAGTCCCTCCATTTTAGAAGTAAGCAAAGGACAACAAATTAGTTCCAGTGCAGAGTTTAAGTGATGGAAATAGTGAATAACCCAACATAGAACTGAAAGAAAAAACAAAATACCCACAGATCAAAGACAAAGTTGTGATATTAACCAGTAAAAGTCTAACAGCACCAAAGAACATCTATAAAACCTAGAAAGACCAGAAGTCCCCTGGGCTCCCAAGCTGGGATGCAGAGAGGGCCAATGGCCTTAGCCATGCCCCCCACTGACAACCACATCCAGTCCAGTGACAACCACCAAGCTGCTGCCAGAAGCCCCCTGGGCTCCCCTGTCAGAATCAGAGGGGTGCTACAGGCCTCAACCATGCCCTCCTCCTTTCTCTTCCTCCCACCCTAACTCCCCGCCCCCTTCCTCTCTCCCCCTCCCCCCAACTGCTCCACAACTTCTTAGAATGTAAAATAATAATAATAATAAATAAAATTTTAAAATAAGTAAATAAATAATAGATGACAAGGTGAAATAAAGATATTCTTGGTTAGAAATGTTTCAGAACACTTCCTATACAGAATCAATCACTGAAAAAATTTCTTAACTTCAAAAGAAGAAATATTAGCTCATGTGGATGTGATTAAATATGCAAAGAGTGATTAAAGATCTTAGTGAGTATCCAATGGTAAGAAAAATAAGTTGGGAGGGTGACAAAAATCATGGTAAGTGGAAAATGTAAGTTAAGATGGTAAAAATAAGTTCTAATGTAACAGTAACTTTAAAATGTAAATGGATTATATTCACTTAATAAAAGAAGAGACCTCCAGATTGGATGAGAACATAATCACCATAGAATAAGATACTTATAAGGGCTACATTTTAAACACAGGTTTTCTGAAAGTAGAAAGAATGTAAAATAATTATGCCAGGCAATTATGAACCAAAGAGAACTGGAGTAGCAACTTGCATTTCAGACAAATCAGAAATCAAAGTACAAGACCCAACAAGGGACAAAGAGAGATATTATATATTGGGAAAAGAAGCAAAAGCCAAAATATATAATAATATTATTACAAAAATTATTAACATTTATTGAGGACTAGGCAGCATTCCAAGTCCTAATCTCTTTTCCTGTATTAACTAATTTAATCTTCACAACAAGCCTATAAGATAGGTTATATTATTATCCATATTATTATTTGCATGTGAGGCAACTGAGGGATAAATATATGCCATAGTCATGAACACAAATGTACCTAACAATAAAATCCTGAAATACAAGGTAATAACGAACAAAACTAAGGAGAGAAACAAACAATTGTAGTTAACATTTTTTTTTTTTTTTGTCTTTTGTCTTTTTCCGTGTCCGGCAACGGATCGCAACCCTCAGTGTTGCCCCTGTACCGGACCGGGGACCGGCAACGGGATCGCAACCCTCGGCGTTGCTCCCGCGCCTCACTCAGCCAGTGAGTGGGAACCGGTCTGCATGTGGGAT
>NW_007733957.1:0-2513 GCF_000696425.1 Galeopterus variegatus
GTCCATCATCAGATGAGTGGATATGGAAAATGTGGTATATCTACACAATGGAATATTACTTTGATATAAAAAAGAATGAAATACTGCCATTTGCAACAACATGGATGGACCTAGAGAGAATTACATTAAGTGAAACAAGTCAGACACAGAAAGAGAAATATCACATGTTCTCACTTATTGGTGGGAGCTAAAAATAAATAAATAAATTCACACACACACACACACACACACACGAAAAATACAAAACGGGGGTGGGGGAAGATGACATAACAATTGCAATTCCTTTTAGTTGATACGACAAGCGAACTGAAAGGACATTGTTGGTTTCGGTAATGGACCACAATAATCAACCACATTGTATATTGACAGAATAAAATAAAATAAATAATAATAATAATTACATATAGCATCCCCACAAAGAGATCACATTATCGCATTATTATTTGTGTATATTCTTCAAATACTCTATATATATATACACACACACTCATGTATGTATATATATATATATATATAGTGACATCATATAATACATACTGTTTCATAAATTTATTTTTCTGAATTATTTTTTATTCTGATATAGAAACTTTGTCATGTCATTTGAACATCCAGAAATCAGTTAGAATTTTAAAAGCATCTTAAATTCGTGTTAAGTTCTTATCAACAGCAATATACACAATTAATATGATTGCCCACAGCAAATAAGTAAAAGTAAATAACCTGAAGTTTACACATTAAAAATAAGAAGGAAAGAAAAACATATGTTTACTTTTTCCACACACCTGATTTCTGCTCACCAGTGTACCAGCCGGGTATACACGAGAATGTCCAAACAGCCACACTTTAGGTGGCCCGTCTTAGTCTGCTCAGGCTGCCGTAACAAAGGAAACACAGAGTGTGTGGCTTAAACAACAGAAATTTATTTTATCACAGTTCTGTAGGCTGGAAAGTCTGAGATTAAGGTTGAACAGGGTTTGGTTTCAGGGTAGGGCTCTCTTCTGGCTTGCAGATGGCTGCCTTCTCACTGTGTCCTCACGTGGTAGAGAGAGAACTACCGCTCTCTGTTGTCTGTTCTAATAAGGACACTAATCCTGTTGATTCAGGGCCCTATTTTTATCACCTTATTGAACCTTAGTCACTTCCTTGGAGACCCATCTCCAGATACAGCCACAGTAAGGGATAAGGCTTCAACATATAAATTTGGGGAGGACACAAACTTTTAGTTCATAACAGAGCCAAGCATGAAAAGAAGAATAAATCTAAATCATATGCTCTTGGGAAAGGATCTTCGGAGAAACTGAATGTACAAAGTTTAGTGCCCCAAATCCATGCTAATCAAGGCACACCCCTATCCAGATAGCAGCGAAGGTGTGACACGGGTCCACACAACGTAGTAAACTTAACTGCTGTTAGTAAGTCACTTTCTCTCTTAAGTCTCAGTTTCCTTACCTGAAAAAGAAGAGTAATATTTTCTTTGAAGGACTAGTATGAGGATTAAATGAATTTATGAATATGAGTATCAACTATAGAGCTTACACATAACCTTCATAAATGTTAGGAGAAATGAGAGAATGACAAACTGTTCCAGAGCACCTTAAAGAGTATCCAGCCGCTTCTGGATTTGCTAAGTCTGTCAAGCTGTGCTCCCAGAGTTCTCACACAGCACTAAGGAAAGATCTGGACTTACTCAGTGAACCAGGAGCATGTATTGAACACTTGCGTACTCTATGCCAAGCTCTGTGGTAAGTGCAGGGTTTTCTATAGCATATTAGTCTAGGCAATATACTTTCTTAGGTCAGAATTATCAGATTTAAGGTGTTTAATAATAGCTAACATATAATTAGACAAGCACACTAGAGGGCAGCGTCTACTGGTAATGGTTAGTCTTTAGGGCCTGGGAGCTTCAAGTAACTTGTTCTAATAAGAAGCGAATCATTCTCTTTTATGATTATCAAACCCAGCAACAATGACCACAACTCCTAAGCATACGGACTCTCTGATTCCTCTCGCTGGATGCTCATACCCAAGGAAGAGTAGCTATGAAAGCTGTGATGGGATTTGAAACATCTCTTTATCATGCTCTCAGGAACATCACAAAAAATAGCGCCTTTTCATTGAGCACCTTCCCAGGTAGCAAACCCTGAGCTAGGTTCACTGCTTATGTTATCTTATTTAAATATCACTAATCTATGAGGTTTTTATATGTATTATCCCCATTCTCTAGAGAGAAAACAAACAAACAAACAAAAAAAGGTGTGGCTTCAAAAGTGACCTGACCGAATCAAAATCCAAGTAAGTGCTGGGTAAAGTTTCAAACCAAGACAGGTCTAACTCAAAAGCCCGTGGATGGTCTACAACAGGCTGACCTAGGAGCAGCAATCAAAATCAAGAAAGACTCATAATTTAGAATTCTGAATTGCTGGCAAAGGCATCTTTTTTTCATTCAACTTTCTCTAATTTTGTTTCTTTGTAGGTTTTTTTTTGTTTTTTTTTTTTTTTTTGGTGGCTGGTTG